>NC_133369.1:26242478-26260241 GCF_049309525.1 Garra rufa
TTATATTTTATATTATATTATATTTTCGATATGCTGAAAGTACATGTTTGTTTGTGTGTTTGACAAATCAAGAGAGAATTAAGCTAAAGGCATTGCATGGGGAGGGGCCGTTCATCTTTAAATAAAGCTTGCCTCAAACTAAAACAAAACTGCTGAAAAATTAAATTAGGGATCGTATAGTATTCAGAGAAGAACTGAAAGAGACATTGAAAAAGATGCAGATGAAGGCAAACTGTAAAAGCAAATGGGCAGAGAGAGCGAGAGACCTCAGTGGAGTGTATAATTTGCCGTTGACATCGTACTTGGTATTTAGATCGCTGACCCAATTTCTCTCTCTCTCTCTCTTTTTCTCTCTCTGTCTCTCTTCCCCTTGTGGTTGCTCTCATTCTCTTTATTTGGCTTGCAGCGTTCTGACTAAAGCACACAAATGCACAAACACACATAAACACATGAACACACAAACAACAAACACAGTGACTGACACACAACTTCAAAAACGGGACTTAAAAAGGTATGCACTTATTTAGTACTCTCTCTTTTTCACTCTTTCTCTCCCCGGGCTGCCTGTGCAGCTCAGTCCGCAATGTAGAAACCACCCTAGGAAAGGCATTTCTCTCTAATTAATCTTCATAATTATCCTATTTAATGTGAAATTATTTGCTTGTAATGCTCTGCTGGCTCCTGGCATTACACAATACTGGTTTTCTGTTAATTAGATTGTTCAGCATTAGCTAAAGCTCCTGGATGTCCCATCTGTAGTGGATGGTCATTTAATTTGAGTATGATAAAAACTAAATCACGCTTGCACAGAAAAAAAAAAAAAATCAAACACAAATTGCTAACTCTTTTGGCAGGGACTTTCCCTCACAAAACATTAAAAATAAAACATATTCAATGTGTGCACTAGGAGCTGCCTGCGGAAATACAGGCAATCTACTATCAACAAGCATTTTACTCAGAAAATCTGCTAGTATTTATAGTAATAGTGCCAATGTTATGTTTGTAACACATCAGAAAACTCTCTGCATGCCCTCATTTTACTTCTATCCTTTACAATATAATATAATATAATATAGGAGGAAGAAAATATAATTTTAATTTAATTATGTTTATATGTTATCATATAATAAAAATGACATTTTATAGATGTTTTATATATGTCATTTTATATACATTTTATATATGTTATATATATGATGAAATAAATATGTATATATTATATTATAATACAGTGTAAATTATTTTTGTAAAAAAAAAAAAAAAAAAAAAATATATATATATATACACACACACACACACACACACACACACACACATTATGACATAATAAAAATTTACATTTACATATATATATATATATATATATATATTTTTTTTTTTACAAAAATAAATTTACATTTTATTTTTTCGCCTCCCTTCTGTATTATAATAATATAATATAATATAAACATATACAATTTTATAAAATATATTTTAAATGTAATTATACAATAAATGTATTATAGGAGGGAGAAATGATTCAAATTATGAATCAAATTATATATACATTATAGCAAATTTAAAAAAGATATATAATTTTTTTTAAATAAATAAGTCATAATTTTTCCCCATTCTGTTTTATAATATAATATAATTTAATATAATACAATAGAAACATATATAATTTTATAAAACATTAAAAATATTGCATATATCTATATCTATATCTATATCAATATCTATATATATATAGTTTTATAATAATAATAAATATAATTTTACTTTAACTGAATTTTTTTCTTCCTCCTGCAATAATATAATGTAATATAATATAATACAATATAATATAATATAATATAATATAATATAATACAATATAATGTAATATAATATAGGAGGAAGAAAAAAAGGAAATATATTAAATTATATTATATTACTGGAGGGAGAATTTTTTTTATTACATTTAAAATATATATATTTTTAAATTGTATATGTATATACTGTATTATATTATAATTAGGGGTGGGCATAGATTAATTTTTTTAATCTAGATTAATCTAGATTAAAATGGCTAATTTGAATTCTGCTGAAGGCATTTTTAGAATATGTGTGCTACCCAAATAATGACTAAAAGTAAGTCTTCGAGAACGGGCCAGGTGGCGCATTAGACCAGGCGCTCATCTCCTGTTTCCAAAATGCATCACAAACTGCTTGACAATTGCATTTACAACATAATTACCTATACAAACTTGTGTAACCAAGTACTTCTGCGCAAAAGGCTGCACGACGTGCGCATTGCCGTTAAATACACAGACGCGCACGGGCATGGATTTCTGCGTGCATAGTCTTCGATTAAACTGCATTGCTTTTAGAACTTCTAAAAGCAACGCAGTTTAATCTAAATTAGAAGCGTCAATTCAGTTGTTGCATATAGTTTAATGTCTTTATTTCGGGATTATCAAAGTAAGTTATAACTCAAACTTGATTTTACTGGGGCACAGCAGATTTTCACTGGGGCACGTGCCCCAGTAAAAAGGGTCTAGCAACTAGCTTCATAACTGCATCCATGTTTGCACGTCTCATTTGATGTGGTAATTTCACAGAAGTTGAAGACTCTTTCTCGCCCCCTACAGTGCAATTTGACTAGGTATACGTCATCTGCGCTAAAATATCAAGGTGAAAGTCATCATAGCTTACGTAGTATAGACCCAGCTGCCAACCCAACTTTGAGAATAGATTAACGGCGATATTTTTTTTATCGCCCGATAAGAGTCTCACGTTAACGCAGCACGTTAACGCCGATAACGGCCCACCACTAATTATAATACAGAAGGGAGGCGAAAAAATAAAATGTAAATTATTTTTGTAAATATATATATATATATTTGTCATATTTATTATATTTTTAATGTTTTATCAAATATATATCAATATATGTATATATAATTTGATAAAATATAATTTTTTTTCACCCTCCTATATTATATTATATTAAATTGTACTGTATTATATTAAATTATATTATAAAACAGGAGGGGGAAAAATTATGACTTTTTTTATTAATTTTTTTTTTTTTATATAATATAATATAATATAATATAATATAATATAATATAATATAATATAATATAATATAATATAATACAATATAGTATGGAGAAAAAAATGAAATTACATTTTATCAACAAGCATTTTACTCAGAGAATCTGATATTTATAGTAATAGTGCCAAAGTTATGTTTGTAACACATCAGAAAACTCTTTGCATGTCCTCATGGTCACCAGTTACATTTTATCCTTTAGAGAAAATCAAGCAAAACTGCACTGATCAACATACAAGTTAAAATATCACTGAGAGTCAAGAGTGGCTTTTATGCTATTTGAATGGCCTTTGCAACATGCAGGATATAAATCTCGCATCAAATTATCATCACTCATCATCATTCAGTGCTGCGATTTAGTTTATTAGTATGTCAGAAGTGGGAATGAGTCATTCCGCCTACAAAAACAGCATCAAATCGAACAAAAGAAGGTTATTTATACCCGGAGTCTGGAAGATTTTATAATTGACATTTGATATTAGGCATAGCGGATGGAAAGATGGACGCTAAGCTGTCCACTACGCAAGAAAGTTTTCATGTGTGGATGAGCAGGTGCAATTGTTTCATCTGCTCAGTCATGCTTTAGCGACTAGAATCTTGAAGGACAACTGAGGTCAAAGCAAAAGAACATTCATGTCTTTGGGGGCTTTGAGAGTTGGTCTTTAGCAAACAAGTCGCTTAGAGTCAAAACTGTAGTCTAATATCTAGACATATGTCCAGAAAGTATTTCTGGTTAGTTTTTCCTTCGGTTTATCTCAATGATTGCTCATTTAATCTTTTTTTTAACATTTAGATTACATTTGGCATCATCTACACTGCTGTTCAAAAGTTTGGGATCAGTAAATTTTTTCATGTTTTTAAAGAATTCTCTTATGCTCATCAAGGCTGCATTTACTTGATAAAAATACAGTAATATTGTAAAATATTTTTACAGTTTAAAATAATTTTAATATAGTTTAAAATATAATTTATTCCTGTGATGCAAAGCTGAATTTTCAGCATTATTACTCTAGTTTTCAGTATCACATGATCCTTCAGAAATCATTCTAATATACTGATTTATTATTTTTATTATCAATGTTGGAAACAGTTGTGCTGCTTAATATTTTTTTAGAACCTGTGATTCTTTTTTCAGGATTCTTTGATGAATAAAAAGTTTAAAAGAACAGCATTTATTCAAAATAGAAATATTTTCTAACAATATAAGACTTTGCTATAATTTTTTTTAATCAATTTAACACATCCTTTCTAAATAAAAGTATTAATTATTTTCTAAAAAAGAAAGAATCTAAATTTACTGACCACAAACTTTTAAATGGTTTCTATTGTTATTAAAAAATCTTGAAAAATATCAGCAAATCAGCATATGAAAATGATTTCTGAAGGAACATGTGACACTGAAGACTAGAGTAATGATGCTGAAAATTCAGCTTTGCATCACAGTAAAAAAAATACATTTTAAAATATATTCACATAGAAAACAGTTATTTTTACATTTAAATAATATTTCAGATTTTTCCTAGATTTTTGATCAAATAAATGCAGCCTTGATGTGCATAAGAAACTTTAAAAACCACATTAAAAATATTTAATAACACAATTAAATTAAATCTTTAGCAAATCTCAAAATTATTATCCATTTTCATACAACACATTATAATGTGATGCCCAAATTCACTTGGAACATTTAAAAGACTTGTTTTAGATTTTAGAATTTTATTTTTAATTATTTAGGCAAAATAGCAAAGAAATTTAATACTGACCTTTTCATTTCTTAGCAATTATAGTTTTTATTAAGATATTTATCAAGTTTGGTAGTTGTAAAAACAATTGGAAAAAGCTTTTGCTCTTGACCAGACATCATGCATCATGAGTAAAAATAAAAATATAAAATGTTAATAAAAAGGTTTGTGGTTTATGCTAAAAAGAAATGTCTTAAGTAAATTAAAATTAAACTCTGTATGCTCTAAAAAAAATCCTGGGTGTAAAACAACCCAGCACTGAATGAAATATGGACAAACCCAGCAAATGAGTTACATGTTTAACCCAACTTTCTGGGTAGTTTTATTTAACTCAACCATTGCTTAAAAAAAGACTATATGGCTGGCTTAAAATGAACCCAAAATAGGTTGCAAATTTAAAATCAGACACATAATTACTAGAGACATCAGCAATCAAAAGGTGAACATTTATTAATAAGCAATTTTTAAAAAGTTGATTATTTAATCATTATTCATTTAACAATAAATGTTAATTTCTTGAACAATAAATGTTTTTTTCCAACTCATTTTGGTTCATTTTAAGCAAGAAATATAGTAATTTTTAAGCAATACACTCATGAAAATAAAAGTGCTTTAAAAGGTTCTTCACAGCGATGCCATAGAAGAACCATTTTTGGTTCCACAAAGAACCATTGAGTCAAAGGTTCTTATAGAAGCATCTATTTCTTACCTTTTTATGATCTAAAGAACCATCTTTTGCCACAAAGAACCTTTTGTGAAACAGAAAGGTTCTTCAGGTGTGAAAGGTTCTTTATGGAACCATTTAGACAAAAAATGTTCTTCTATGGCATCTTGAAGCATCTTTCTTTTTAAGAGTGTAGCTGAGTTAAATGAAACTAAACAACCCAATCGCTTGGTTTGTCCATATTTAACCCAGCATATTTAAAATGTAGTTTTTATTCTATCCTTTTATTTATGCTGTCGTCTTTCACTGGTCATAAATCATATATCACATTTTTGTCACTTCAGCTACCAATCTCAGATAGCGGCAAAATGTGAGAGAAGTTCAATTGAGTTTGCTGCTAAATGTGACATCATCAAATTTAAATGTAAATGAAATATTGAACACCTGCACAAAAATATATATCACAAATTACATTACAACAACAACAAAAAAAAAAACTTGTTCCACAGCCACGACTCTGTCATCTGTCCATCTCGCATGTTCTGTGTGATTTCTGCTATCCCAGTGCTCCAGTCTTTAACTCATGCCCACTACTATGTCCTTCCCCCTTCCTCCACCCTGTGGTTTCTGTCACTTGTTCAGCTGAATGGCCATTACATCACTGTGACCTAAATGTGTCACATCCCTCTCTTATCCCACTCTCTCTCCGTCTCCCCACCACTCTACTTTCGTCTTCAAGATATCCCAAAACTTCTTGTCTGATTTACTCGCATCGCCCCCAGAATTTAACCCCTTTCAGCTCTCCTCCACTTCTGCTGCATCTCTATCTCAATCCTCTCTGACCTCATTCCCTACATTGCTCAGATAGACAGGAAAAAAATTTGTTGATGAAAAAGATGAGTTTGTCTTTACCATTCCTCAAATTCTCTTTTTGTTTTTCCTCCATGAGCCAACAGACAATACAAAACAAGAAAAAACTGGGAAAAAACTAAAACACAACCTGACTACTAATACGTTTATTGTTAATATATAAAGCTAATTATACATACTACAGACTAACTCAATTAAGACATGCATTTTTAATATATTTGAGAGACAGTTACAGTAATTTGTTCATGTTGTAAATCTATACTATTATTCAAATGTTTGGGGTTGGTAGCATTTTAGAAATCTCTTTTGCTGACTAAGGGTACATTTATTTGATAAAAATGTATTGATCAGTTGATCAGTAAAATCATATTCTTAAGTAGTAGGGGTATATTTGTAGCAATAGCCAAAAGTACACTGTATGGGTCAAAATTCTCTATAAAATTCTAATATCATTAGGATATTAAGTAAAGATCATGTTCCATAAAGCTATTTTGTAAGTTTCCTACCGTAAATATATCAAAACTTAATTTTTGATTAGTAATTTGCATTGCTAAGAACTTCAGTTGGACAACTTTAAAGGCAATTTTCTCAATATTTTTTGCAACCTCAGATACCAGATTTTCAAATAGCTGTATCTCGGCCAAATATTGTTTTATCCTAACAATCATACATCAATGGAAAGCTTATTTACTCAGACGTCAGATGATGTATGAATCTCAATTTCCAAAAATTGAGCTTTCTGACTGGTTTTGTGGTCCAGGGTCACATTTAGTAGTAGTTCTCATATTATTTAACAAACATGTCTAACAGAAAACTTTTTTTTTACACTTTAAGAAATATTATTTAACTACTATTTTTCCAAATGAGAACCGTCGTTAGCTCCTGGAGATAAATTGTTAACTTGCAATCACAAAACACAGTGCATGCAATGCAGCGCATGTCTTTTGTGTCTTTAATTAGATCTGTGTTTATGGGCGCCTTGCCGCTTGCCTGAATACACCGTGTGTCATTTTCTGTCCATCAAATTCCGTTGATAATTACCATGACAGGAAGCCCGCAGAGTTCTGATTCAAAGATAACTGACACAACAATGACGCACGCACAATGAAACGATAAGGTGAGTGAAAGGGGGTTGCTGGTTAGAAGAATTTGTCAAACGGTATCCTCATAGTAAATGTGATGAGCTCAGGATCAGCCCGTGGGCTTGTGGGGCCCTAGGCAAGATGGGCCCCACCAATATTAACATATATTAAATCTAAACAAACTGCACTGATATAAAAGCTTTACAAGTAAGTACACTGTCTGTATATACACAGTTGAAGTCAAAAGTTTACACACCTTGCACAATCTGCAAAATGTTAATCATTTTACAACCTTTTCCAACAATGACTGTATGATTTTGAGATCCATCTTTTCGAGGACAACTGAGGGACTCATATGCTACTATTACAGAAGGTTCAAACACTCACTGATGCTCCAGGAGGAAACACAATGCATTAAGAGCTGGGGTTGAAAACTTTTGAATGGAATGACGATGTGTACATTTTTCATATTTTGCCAAAATATCATATGTTTTCATTTCAAAATAAGTTAAAATTTACCCTGATCTTCAAATTCAAAAAGTATTCATTCCCCCGGCTCTTAATGCATAGTGTTTCCTTCTGGAGCATCATTGGGCATTTGAACCCTTGAGTCCCTTAGTTGTCCTCAGTGTAAAAAATGTTGAAAAACCAAAGAATTTGTGGGACCTGAAGGATTTTACTGAAGAATAGTGGGCAGTTTAACTGTTCATGACAAACAAGGGACTCTTTCCTTTTTTCGTTGAAAAGAAATTAAGGTTTCTGAGGAAAACATTCCAGGATTTTTCTCCATATAGTGGACTTCAATGGTGACCAACAGGTTGAAGGTTCAAATTGGTGTTTCAATGCAGCTTCAAAGTGTTCTACACGATCCCAGCTGAGGAATAATGGTCTTACCTTGCGAAACGATCTGTCATTTAAAAAAAAAAAAAAATCATCAAGAACCAATCATCCAGCCCGGAAGGATTGGCCAGAGGCATTTTTTTTTTTTCATGGCGTACCCCGAGGCCAATCCCCCTGGCGGCTCGGAGGAGCAGACTCACCCCCTGACTCTCCCTCTGACGCAGCGTCAGACATCTCATCTTCCTGAGGAGTACCAAAGGAGACGCTCAGCCCGGCGTGCAGGGAAGCATACTGCTCTGGGAACTCAACGGGGCTACGCTGAGGTGCAGAAGGTCGCAGGGCTTTGGATGCCGGCGGTGCTTTCTGCACTCTTTTTTTTTTTTAAGAACTGTGATGTCACTGTCGTGTCTCGCGACGGCGGCCGTAAAACATTGACAGCTCAACGACCTGCCGCAGGAAGATGACGAGGGGAGCCTGCTCGCAAACGAGTGGTGGGACTTCAGCGTAACCATGGTTATGCGTTCGCAATGAACGCACGAACCATGCGTGAACGCTGCTTCAGCACGCTCTCAGCCCAGGCATGCGAGGCAGCGTTCATGTCTGTCCAGAGAAGTGAGGAAACTGCCGCACCCAGAAGCGCCGGAAGCCGGAAAAGCATCTCAAAGGAATGTCTTTCACAGCCGTGAGAAATTCACTCTTTTATCCTGGTTTGCCCAGGGAGGAGCGCGGCACCACTGTGCACTCAGATGAGGCTGCTCGCTGGTATGCAGAGGCTTCTTAAAGCCGTGAAAACGGCAGCCCGCAGGATCCTGCTGGTGGCTGCCAAAATGCTCTTTTAGAAACGCTCTTTTAGATCGGCAGCACGCCAGCGGGGGAGAGAGTGAGAACTCATCGCAGGAATTCAATCTGTTGTTCGGCTCGAGCGCAGAGAGGCTCTGAAGCGAAAATCTGAATGAGTGGTTGCAAGCCGCCCTCTTATATACCCGTATGTACGGGGGAGTGGCTTGGCATGCAAATACCACACGCCAATGTTCATTGGCCTTTTGAATAAGGCTCAGAGATGATTGGTCTCTCAGGCGAGTTCCCATATGTAACGTCGCAGTGAAACGACTGAAGGGGAACCCCATTTTATTTTCTCCTCCAATTTCAAAATCGTCAAATGTTTTTTTACCTTTTTTTGTAAAGGGCGTTTGACTTTCTTTGCACGTTCGCTTTGTAAACACTGGGTCGGTACTTTTACCTACGTCACATGTGATTACATAACACGTGAGGTGGAGCTAGTGCAGGACAAGCATTTGTGGTTAAAAAATATATCAATACTTTTTATTTTTAATTTTTTTTGACCGATGACCGATTATTTCGCTAGATAACACCCTTATTCTTTGGCTGGGATTGTGTAGAGCCTATTACAGCTTAAACGCAACCTGACCACAAATGCATTTATTGTTGACATATAAAGCTGATTATAATTTCTACAGACTAACTCCATTTAGACATTCATTTTTAATATATTTGAAAGACAGTTACAATAATTTGTTCATGTTAAGTCAAGATAGTGAAAGATGAGCATTTGTGGTTAAAAATATATAACTAGTGACATTATTTCACTAGTTAAGACCTTTGTTTCTTGGCTTGGATCGTGTAGAGCCCTTTGAAGCAGCATTGAAACTGCAATTTGGACTTTTAACCTGTTGACCATCATTGAAGTCCGCTATATGGAGAAAAATCATGAAATGTTTTCCTCAAAAACCCTAATTTCTTTTTGACTGAACAAAGAAAGACATGAACATCTTGGATGACATGGGGGTGAGTAAATTTTTGTTTACATTTAAAAAAAAATCCTTTTAGCTAAACTATGTGTGTATAAGTATAAGAAACAGTATAAATATTAGGTGCTATGTCTAGTCACTATTAATTGTTACCTTTTAATTTTGATCAACGCACCTAAATAGTAATGTGATAGAACAAATAAATGATTGAAACTACAAATAAATCATGTTAGAGATTAATAATGAGACTTTTATTATAGAATTTATGGTTCAGTTTGAAAATAACTTTGGGTAAACACTTATAATGCTATCTTAGTAGTATTTTAGGAAAATATGAATAAAGATTTTGCATCAGTTGTGCCAATTTTTTTTTATTGATTGATTCAATGACTAATTCGTAAAAAATACGAAATAATTTGTCACCACCTACTGATGTTTCGATGTAACCTGCAGAATAAATCACTGAATGACAGAGTGAATAAATCCGTACAAATTTATTTGGTGGAAGATTTGAGTCACTGAGATGAATCAAAATCCACCCCATTAGACTACATGCTCGTTGACTCACCTTAACATGCTGAGCCATTATGAACGGGCTCATATCCTGAATCAGTGAACAAATCTTTTTGCCAAATGGATTCAAAATAGTTGAGTCACTAAGATGAATAAAATTTTCCACTATTAAACTACATGTTCTGTTGTTTTACCTAAACAGGCAAGGTCTTTATTACTAAGCTCACGTTATGTCACTGAATGCATCAGTTAATGAATCTGAACAAATACTTTTAATAAACCAATTAAGAAAAAACTTTTGAGTCACTGGGGTTTATCAAAATCCCCACCATAATTCAACATGTTTTGTTAACTCACCTTAAGAGGCCAAGCTATTATGATTAGGCTCATATCCTGTCATTGAATTGATCAGTGAACAAATCTGAACAAATCTTTTTGGCGATTGGATTAAAAAAATCAGAGTCACTGAGATGAGTCAAAATTCCCACTATTAGACTACATGCTTTACTGACTCACCTAAACAGGCCGAGCCATTATGATTAGGCTCATATCCCGCATCACACGTGCATCCTCCAACAGGCACCAGCCATTCGCCTTCTGTGTTGCAGTGCATTCTTGGTGCGGTCCCACCCTGTGATTGGCTATGGGGTACACAAGTTCCAGTCACCGGGACTAGAGACGTTGGCTCCGCCCCCGAGGGCGTGGCTGGGTAGAAAGCCAGGAAACGACTGGTTGCTGGACAGCGACGATAAAATATGGAAACACCCATGAGTGACACGCATGCCCCGCTGTCGACTATTGCTAAAACAAACCTGAGAAAGAGAGAAAAAAGACAAATGAGACAGGCGACAAGCCTAAAAGCCAGCTTGAGACCAGACAGACTAATAACTGTTGTTTGTTTTCATATTCAAACCATATCTAGGTAAATATTAACACTGTGGCTGATATTTACTCAGCCGAATTGCCTGATCCTGAGTGACCACATCCTCATTTCATCTGCACACAGTGACCATCGTTCATCAAGGGTTTTGGGGAGATGGGGAAAAGGCGAAAGGTCATCATACCCTTTCCGTGTGAGAGGAGCAAAGCTGCGGGTTTTGATGTTGATCCGTCGTGCGTTCTCAGATTTGTACTGGTGAGGTAGACTTGGCTCCACGCGACTGAAACTCTTGTCTGCTGCGATGGTGTCGATCTTCACCCAGCCCTCCCTCGTCTCACCAGTGGAAGGCTAGAGCAGAGAGGCAGAGAGAGATGCTTAGAGAGTAGAAATAACTACTACTAGAGAAGAAAAAATTTTATTATTTAATCACCCTTATGCTGTTTCAAACCTACTGTATATGGTGTGTTTTTTTATTGAACTTAAAGGTATAGTTCACCCAAAAATGAAATTTCTGTCATTAATTACTCACCCTTATATCATTCTAAACCAAGACCTTTGTGTCATCTTTGAAACACAAATTAAGATATTTTTGATGGAATAAGTTTTTTGACCCTGCAACGCAACTGACACGTTCAAGACACCGGAAGGTAGTAAGGACATTGTTAAAATAGTCCATGTAACATCAGTGGCTCAACCTTAATTTAATGAAGCTATGAGAATACATTTTGTGAAAGGCTGTTAGCTATCAGTATATATGTTTGTTTGTCCAAATTGATTCTTTATCTGGCACATCTAAATATTGTCATATTCTTTACTTCAGTGTTTTTTTTTTTTTTTTGTAATATGTGTTATATGTTTGGTATAAGGGATTCTGTATTAGATAGATGTAAATATTGTCACATTCACTACTTGCATAGTAAAAAAGAAAAAGAGAAAAAAAAGTTTGTAGAAAGGCTACGGTTGTATATGTTAAAGGTGTAAATCAGATTTTAGCAGAATAAAAATGACAGGATTTTAGACATTTTTAGTAAGCATTTACAGTGGCTGAGAAATTCTTTTTACTATCACATAAATAAATTACATTTAAAAATATATTTAGGTAGATAACAGTTATTTGTAACCCTAGACCACAAACCAGTCTTTTAGCACTGGTATATTTCTAGCAATAGCCCAAAAATACATGGTATGAGTCAAACTTATTGATTTTACTTTTATGCCAAAAATCATTAGGATATTAAGTAGGGATTATGTTCCATGAAGATACTTTGTACATTTCCTACCGCAAATATATAAAACTTAATTTTTAATTAGTAATTTGCAATGCTAAGAACTTCATTTGGACAAAGTTAAAGGTGGTTTACTCAGTATTCTGATTTTTTTGCACCCTCAGATTCCAGATTTTCAAACAGACTCTCAAATATTGTCCTATCATGAACAATCCATACATTAATGGAAAGCTTATTAATCAGCTTTCTGGTGCTGTATAAATCTTGATTCACAATTGATTGACTGGTTTTGTGGTCCAGGGTCACATTTTATATTGTAACAATGATTCATAATATTACTGTTTTACAGTATTTTTGATCAAATAAATGCAGCCATGGTGAGCATAAGAGACTCATTAAAAAATTTACTGACTCCAAATTTTGACAAGAAAGTTTATATATTATATAAAATATAAAAGTATATTCCAAGTTTTCTTAAAGGGATACTTCATCCAAAAATGAAAATTACCCCATGATACTTTCTAAGAAGATTATTGAGTGCCTTGGTTTGATAAGTTTTTTTTTTTTTTGAAGATGTGTAAAGATTCCCGTAACCAAAGAGCACCGATTCAAAGATGCCCCAGCAGCATCTTGCATAATTTTGGATTCGTTACCCCGTGATTTATTCACCGTCCTAGGTGTACATGACTTACTTCTTTCAGAATACAACCTGAGTTATTTAAAAAAATGTCCTGTCTCTTCCAAGCTTTATAATGGCAGTGAATGGGTGTTGAGATTTTAAAGCCCAAAAAATGCCTCCATCCATCATAAAAAGTACTCCACACAGCTCAGAGGGTTAATAAAGGCCTTCTGAAGCGAAATTGATGCATTTGTGCAAGAAAAATATCCATATTTAATATTTATAAACGTCTTTGTAGATATATTGTAAGCTCCAGTGAGAAGTGACGAATGTGGAAGTGCAAAATAAGTATTTGTAAAGTAAAAAAGGTAGGATTTCGATATAAGCTAAGAGGAGACTGGTTTTCCTTTGCTGTAAACAAAACTTGATTCTCGCAAGACTTCCCAACAGATCTTATGCTACTCTCTCCTGAACACGCAACAGCTATAGGCGGCTGCATATATGAAAAAAAAAAACACCTAACCCTAAAAAAATTCTAACAAAAGGTTTCTCAGCAGTTTTTCGTAGTATTAGGTGTCCTTAATAACATACTTAAAGTTTACCAAAGTTTGACCACTAGAAAGGTGTCATTTTCAAGATGGCGTCCAAGATGGGCAGAAAACCCTTAAAATATCCTAACTCCTTCATTATTTGACCTAGCCAAGTAATCTTGGTGTTTTCTCAATGTTTTCTGGGTTTATGAATCCGTTGGACTTGTCTAAATTGCACTGACATGATTACATACTTACGGAATACATGAAGTTGTGAGATTACTGTAAGGTTTTATCTTTGTTTGGGGTGAACCAGAGATGGAAACGATTTAGCCTATGTCATGTAACTCCTACTCAGTACGTGTTTTTGGACACATACAGCTTTTTTTTTTTTTTTCTAAAACACAGACTTGACATTCAATGTAAAAGTTATTGCACCCAAAAGTTCCTTAAATTGGAGTTGTATAACTTTGATCATAAACAACTCTGAATTAGCCCGAACAGAGGCCTGTGTGTGAACCCTCTAAATGGTCACTTATTTCAAATTGCTATAATACATAATTGTACTTGTAATCACTTACAGGTGCATCTCAATAAATTAGAATGTTGTGGAAAAGTTCATTTATTTCAGTAATTCAACTTAAATTGTGAAACTTGTGTATTAAATAAATTCATTACACACAGACTGAAGTAGTTTTAAGTCTTTGGATCTTTTAATTGTGATGATTTGGCTCACATTTAACAAAAACCCACCAATTCTCAACAAATTATAAGACCAATAAAAACCTTTTTAGTGAATTGTTGGCCTTCTGGAAAGTATGTCCATTTACTGTATATGTACTCAATACTTGTTTTGCTTTAATTACTGCCTCAATTCAGCGTGGCATGGAGGTGATCAGTCTGTGGCGCTGCTGAGGTGGTATGGAAGCCCAGGTTTCACTGACAGTGGCCTTGAGCTGATCTGCATTTTTTGGTCTCTTGTTTCTCATTTTCCTCTTGACAACACCTCATAGATTCTCTATGGGGTTCAGGTCTGGTGAAATTGCTGGCCAGTCAAGCACACCAACACCATGGTCATTTAACCAACATTTGGTGCTTTTGACAGTGTGAGCAGGTGCCAAATCCTGCTGAAAATTGAAATCAGCATCTTTAAAAAGCTGGTCAGCAGAAGGAAGCATGAAGTGCTCTAAAATTTCTTGGTAAACGGGTGCAGTGGACCAACACCAGCAGATGACATTGCACCCCAAATCATCACAGATTGTGGAAACTTAACACTGGACTTCAAGCTACTTGGGCTATGAGCTTCTCCCTTCCTCCAGACTCTAGGACCTTGCTCTCATCCGAAAAGTGGACTTTGGACCACTGAGCAACAGTCCATTTCTTCTTCTCCTTAGCCCAGGTAAGACACCTCTGATGTTGTCTGTGGTTCAGGAGTGGCTTAACAAGAGGAATGTGACAACTGTAGCCAAATTCCTTGACACATCTGTGTGTGTAATGGCTCTTGATGCCTCGACGCAAGTCTAGTCTATTCCTTGTGAAGTTCACCCAAATTCTTGAATCGATTTTGCTTCACAAGCCTCTCAAGGCTGCGGTTCTCTCGGTTGGTTGTGCATCTTTTTCTTCCACACTTTTTCCTTCCACTTAACTTTCTGTTAACATGCTTGGATGCAGCACTCTGTGAACAGCCAGCTTCTTTGGCAATGAATGTTTGTGGCTTACCCTCCTTGTGAAGGGTGTCAATGATTGTCTTCTGGACAACTCTCAGATCAGCAGCCTTCCCCATGATTGTGTAGCTTAGTGAACCAAACTGAGAGACCGTTTTGAAGATTCAGGAAACCTTTGCAGGTGTTTTGAGTTGATTAGCTGATTTGCAAGTTAGCATATTCTAATTTGTTGAAATAGTGAATTGGTGGGTTTTTGTTAAATGTTAGCCAAATCATTACAATTCAAAGAACCAAAGACTTGTTCTACTTCAGTCTGTGTGCAATTAATTTATTTAAAGGGGTCATCGGACACAAAACTAACTTTTACATGTTGAATATTAATGTGTGTTAGCAGTTTGTGTACACAACCACCCTACAATGATATAAATCAACCCAGTGGTATTTTTTTAATCTTTAAAAGTAATATCCCCTTTTTAAAATCGGGTCATTCGCAGCTTCTTGTCGTGACGGAACACCAACAGAGGGCACTCCCACGATATAGAGGTAGATTGACATGAACGTCTTACCTTAGATCCGCCCTCACCGAGCTGAAACAGTCCGACTCTGATCGCCATTGTGTCGACTTAGGTGCAGAGGAAGACTCTGATTGAGTGATTGAGGTGTTCTGTTGTTGGATGCAATAATGAACATAGCAGTAGTCATTTGCTTCCGACATCTAAGCTGCTTAAGAGGTAGAGGACAACGTTACTTTAGTTTTTAAAAGGAAAGCGCCGATCCCGATCTACATATGCGTCTCTGTTCGTGTGAATCTTAATAATGTGCTCGTTGGCAAGTTTTGCCGATAAACACGGCTAAATGCAGCTAAACGCGGCTAAAGTAAACATTACAGATCCTATTCCCTCAGCAGAGAGGGGCGGGGCAAGCAGAGCTCATTTGCATTCAAAGGGCCCATGCGATTAAATGAGCTGATATTTTGCAGAGCTGATTTTGACAAGGTAAAAGGGTGTTTTTTTACACTACTATTGAGAATTTTTAACCAAAGTATATTACAGACTTTTCATTAAGACCCTAAAGAATCATATGAACTTGTGGAAAATGGGCATCCGATGACCACGAGCTTCACGATTTGAGTTGAATTACTGAAATAAATTAACTTTTCCACGACATTTTAATTTATATATTTATATTTTAATTCTATAATTTACCTGTATCTATCATGCAAATATGCTAATTAAAATATTACATGGCCAAAACATGTATCAGGCACCAGTATTCCTGGTCTAGGAGGAATACAAAGGCGTAATGGTCATTTTAAGGACCTGATGGCCGCCATTTTGAAAATGGGGCCTTTCTTGGAGTCAAACTTTGGTAAACTTTTAGTATATTTTTAAGTACATCTGATACTACTGTAAACCACTGAGAAACCTTTTGTTAGAATTTTTTTGGGGTCAAGCCATATTTGCAGCTGACTACTAGCAGAATCTAGAGATTAAGGTTTATAAACTTTATATGTGGCTATTTTTCACACAGAGACACATCACTTCACTTCAGAAGGCTTTTATCAACCCCCCGGAGACATGTGGATCACTTTTTATGATGGATGGTTGCCTTTTTTGCACTTCAAAATCTTAATTGCCATTCACTGCCATTATAAAGCCTGGAAGAGTCATTTTTTAATATAACTTTGATTGTATTCATCTGAAAGAAGAAAGTCATATACACCTAGGATGGCTTGAGGGTGAGTAAATCATGCTGCAATTTACATTTTTGGATGAACTGTCCCTTTAAATATACACAATTTGGATGTGTGATGATTGCTATTTTTTAATGCCTTTCTGAGTGTTACTTTTTGAGCAGTTAACTTAGTGAAAGCCAACATGTTCTCTTGGACTCGAGCTCTAATCTAGCCCTTTCCCGCAGCTGCGGTGGCCTGCTTTCCATTCGAGTGAAATCTCCAAGCAAAATGCCATCAGATGTGTCCCTGGAAGTTGGTCTTTCAAAGAATAAATAGGGCTTGGAGCTACATGAGGGTGATTTAATAATGACAGAACTTCAGTTTCGGGACAAACTTTTCCTTCAAGGAGCTATTTTTAGTACAGCAGCATTGCGTTTAAAAGATTAACTACAAGATGGCAAAAAAAGAAGAGATGACAAGGACTTTACATAACAGAGATGCGACTGCAAGACCTGCGAAACTAGAAGAAAAGTATTTGATTTACATGAGGACGAACCACATTGCACTTCCCAAGAGATAACAACAGCTTTTATTTATTGTTTATAGCATT
>NC_133369.1:26260741-26414788 GCF_049309525.1 Garra rufa
GACTTATTTCAAAACCATAAATTTTTAAACGGTAGTGTCATTCATTAATTCATATCATTACAGTTTGGAAAGTTGCACAACATGACATTTCACAACCTGAATTAATTTTATATTGTCATAAAACAACAAAATCAAATGTATTGACTTTGATACACAGGCATGAGTATAACTTGTTTTATTTTGTTTTTTTGTGTTGGTTGGACTATGTGGCTTATTGGTGACACCACATGACTTTGGTTTTGGTTTAAAAGTATTTCAAATATGAATATTTTAAAAGTTTCATTCAGAAATGAAATAGAAGACGTATATTCGAATTCATATGCAAACTGGATTTTTTATATATTCTGGAATGAATGAATACCCATCTAATCTAATATCATGTCATTGACCCATGTACCATTGTGCTTAGTACAAATTTCTCAATCCTTCTTTAACCTCATTAAAGTCTCTGGTTTGGGCCTTTGAAAGTGAACTAATTCCTCATCACTCCACCTCAGCTACCCAGGTTCTCTCGAGCTCTCTCTGGGAGTCAGCCTGCTTGTAGTACAGTGTCAGGGTCTCCCTGCATGTCGGGGAGGGTGAGCGTAGACTGGCACAGTCACGAACTGAGAAGCGCAGTGTCACAAAGATGCGTGGAGCTGACTGCCGGTACAGGAAGGGCGTGGCCAACCAGTTGTCTTGGAGACGAGGGTTCTGATTGACATTGCAGACTTCAAAGGTACGCATGAGTCTCCCCTTGTCATCTAACACGCTCACCTCATCCCACTGAGAGGTGGAACAATGTTGGAGAATAAAAATGAGCCTGAGGCATCAATACTGCACAAAATTTTCACATTGATGCTTGAAAATATGCAATGAAGTCCAGAAGTCTGAGATCCCTTTGGAATTGTTGCAATTTAAGTACATTTCTATTTAAAAACACTGTTATAATGTATATTTAATTATGTGTGTGTGGTTTTTAATCCTTTTTTTTATTTTCACTTTAACCTAAAATTTGAAAATTTTACAAATTGGACTTTAGGACCTCACTGTACTTTAACAAAATATATACAATATTAGGAAAGCTATTGTCTGTTGAGACCTGGAGATAATAATCCACAGCTCTTTGAAAAAACTAAAGATTTTGTTTTGGTGAAATGACACAGAACGGATAAAAAAAAATGCCCTGCCCTTTCCCGCTTCTTCAGGTGATTTAAGCTGAAAATCCCAGACAAACCCCAAAATCTCTCAAACACACAATGCAGAAATCACAGACACACACCCTCACTGACTCACAAAGAGGCGGCGAACAACTGCCACGCTAAGAAACCGAGAGAGACGGAGGATGAAGAAAATAAATACAAACAGGCAGAATGACTAAGAGACGGAGAGGAATACAACATCAAAAACTTAACATGAAAAGACTACTGCAGGAATGAAAACATTCGTTTAGAGAACTAAAAGGAAACGAAAGCGAGAAATGGGACTGAGCGGGAAGAAAACAAGATGGGGCGGACAGCTTGAGAGAATGAGAAGATGAGAGGGGGAGAAATTCAGAAAAGCACAGATGGATAGATTAACAAAGATATGTATGCAGACCAAGTGACAGACAGAAAGAAAGAGAAAGAGAGAGAGAGAGAGAGAGAGAGAAAATGAGGTCTGGCAAGAGAAGCTGGGACGTAGAGGACTACTAGTTCTTCTCAGTAGGTCAGAGACTGCGCTGCCCAGGGCCACAGAGACAGCAGATATCACGGTCGAGCTGACAGCGAATACACACATAAGAGGATGAAGGAATTGAGGGAAGGAGGGTTTAATATGCTCCATTTCCTGTCCTTTTGGAAAGGCGGGATTAAAAGAGGAAGTACACACTCACAGGCCCACCGAAACAACAAACATATGACACAATCACATCCAAATATTCTGAAGTGTGATCCGTCTGTTTCAGATTTATAGAAGCATCAGTGAATGTGTGTTGTTTTTAATCTAAAGCATGAGTCTTACCCCTGTGTCGGGATATGTTGTCCAGCCTAGTTCAGCGGTGGACTCCGTAGTGTCCAGCAGCATAACTGAGAAGGACAGGAAAGGACGGAGAAGTAGAAAGAGACAGACAGAGAGACAAAATTTATTAGTTGATTATCCTATTTAGATTAAAGCAGGGCTGGAACCATTAAAAACACTGAAGTGGACAAGTAGTACACAATATTTGATATTCTTGATAAAGCCCGTTTCCGCCACTGAATACACAATTCTGACTTTTTTTGTGAGAAATAAACAGCAACTGTCAATTATTACAGAATTGTGCGATATAGTCAGAATAGCAGAATATAAACGCGCAATTGCCAGAAATGAAGTCAGAATTGCCAGATAAAAAAACTCTTAATTCTGACTTTTTTTCTCAAAAAATGCAAGTTTGTATCTTGCAATTCAGATTTTTTTTTTTGCAACTGCGAGTTTATATTTCGCCATTCTGACTTTTTATCACAATTCCGAGTTTATATCTCACAATTCTGACTTTTTCTCACAATTCCGAGTTTATATCTCGCCATTCTGACTTTTTTTCTTGCATTTCCAAATTTATATCTCGCAATTCTGACTTTTTTTCCCCCCGAAATTCTGAGTTTATATTTCAAAATTCTGGCTTTTTCCCCTGCAATTTCAAGTTTATATCTCAAAATTCTGGCCTTTTTCTTGCAATTCTGAGTATATATCTTGCAATTCTTTTTTTCTTCATAATTCCGAGTTTGTATCTCCTAATTCTGAATTTATATCTCACATTTTGAGTTTGTATCTCCCAATTCCGAGTATATATCTCACAATTCCGACTTTGTATCTCATAATTCTGAGTTTGTATCTCACAATTCCGAGTTTGTATCTCACAATTCTGAGTTTGTATCTCATAAGTCTGAGTTTGTATCTCACAATTCTGAGTTTGTATCTCCCAATTTCGAGTTTGTATCTCACAATTCCGAGATTGTATCTCATAATTCTGAGTTTGTATCTCACAATTCCGAGTTTGTATCTCACAATTCCGAGTTTGTATCTCACAATTCTGAGTTTGTATCTCCCAATTTCGAGTTTGTATCTCACAATTCCGAGATTGTATCTCACAATTCTGAGTTTGTATCTCCCAATTCCGAGTTTGTATCTCACAATTCCGAGTTTGTATCTCCCAATTCTGAGTTTGTATCGAGTTTGTATCTCCCAATTCCGAGTTTGTATCTACTAATTCCGAGTTTGTATCTCCCAATTCTGAGTTTGTATCGAGTTTGTATCTCCCAATTCCGAGTTTGTATATACTAATTCCGAGTTTGTATCTCCCAATTCCGAGTTAATATTTTCCAATTCCGAGTTTGTATCTCCCAATTCTGAGTTTGTATCTCCCAATTCTGAGTATGTATCTCCCAATTCCGAGTTTGTATCTCACAATTCCGAGTTTGTATCTCCCAATTCCGAGTTTGTATCTCCCAATTCCGAGTTAATATTTTCCAATTCCGAGTTTGTATCTCCCAATTCTGAGTTTGTATCGAGTTTGTATCTCCCAATTCCGAGTTTGTATCTACTAATTCCGAGTTTGTATCTCCCAATTCCGAGTTAATATTTTCCAATTCCGAGTTTGTATCTCCCAATTCTGAGTTTGTATCTCCCAATTCTGAGTATGTATCTCCCAATTCCGAGTTTGTATCTCCCAATTCCGAGTTAATATTTTCCAATTCCGAGTTTGTATCTCCCAATTCCGAGTTTGTATCTCCCAATTCTGAGTTTGTATCTCCCAATTCTGAGTATATATCTCCCAATTCCGAGTTTGTATCTCCCAATTCCGAGTTTGTATCTCCCAATTCTGAGTTTATATTTTGCAATTCTCACTTTTTTCTTGCAATTCCGAG
This sequence comes from Garra rufa, assembly GCF_049309525.1. Lineage (NCBI taxonomy): Eukaryota > Metazoa > Chordata > Actinopteri > Cypriniformes > Cyprinidae > Garra > Garra rufa. The sequence goes on from NC_133369.1 coordinate 26,264,605, forward strand.
TTTGTATCTCGCAATTCTCATTTCTGTATCTCCGAATTCTGAGTTTGTATCTCCTAATTCCGAGTTTATATCTCCTAATTCCGAGTTTATATCTCACAATTCCGAGTTTGTATCTCCCAATTCTGAGTTTATATTTTGCAATTCTCACTTTTTTTCTTGCAATTCCGAGTTTGTATCTCGCAATTCTCATTTTTGTATCTCCGAATTCTGAGTTTGTATCTCCTAATTCCGAGTTTATATCTCCTAATTCCAAGTTTATATCTCACAATTCCGAGTTTGTATCTCCCAATTCTGAGTTTATATTTTGCAATTCTCACTTTTTTCTTGCAATTCCGAGTTTGTATCTCGCAATTCTCATATTTTTTCTTGCAGTTACGAGTTTATATCTCACAATTCTGCCTTTTTTCTTGTAATTCCAAGTTTATATTTTGCAATTCTGACTTTTTTTCCTGCAATTCTGAGTTTATATCTCACAATTCCGAGTTTGTATCTCCCAATTTCAAGCTTACATCTCACAATTCCAAGTTTGTATCTCCCAATTTCAAGTTTATATTTTGCAATTCTGACTTTTTTTCCTGTAATTCTGAGTTTATATCTCACAATTCCGAGTTTGTATCTCCAAATTTCAAGCTTACATCTCACAATTCCGAGTTTGTATCTCCCAATTTTAAGTTTATATATTGCAATTCTCACTTTTTTCTTGCAATTCCGAGTTTGTATCCCGCAATTCTCATATTTTTTCTTGCAGTTACGAGTTTATATCTTACAATTCCGAGTTTGTATCTCCCAATTTCGAGCTTATATCTCCCAATTAAGAGGTTTATATCTCACAATTCCGAGTATGAATCTCCCAATTTCGAGTTTATATATTGCAATTCTCACTTATATAAACTCACAATTGGAAAGTCCAATTCAGAGGGGAAAAATCTTTTACTTTAGTCATTGTTTGAGTCCTGTTTCCTGTTTCCCTGCCACGATTAGCCATGTCTTGTTACCAGTTTTGTCATTTCATTGGTTCATGTCCATTCATCATTTGGTTTCGTTGTCATGTGTTTCCCCATATGTGCATATTTAAGCCCTCATGTTTGGCTTTCATGAATTGTTCCTTTGTAACCTGCTGTTGGTGAGTTGTGTCAAGTTCTGTTCATGACAAGTATAGGTCTTTGTTTTTTTTTCAATGTTTTTATTCAATCAAAAAATGATCACTAGAGATAGAATTTAGAATTCAACATTAGAATACGTAATATGTTGTTTCAAGTAAAAGAAAAAGGAAGTGTTTGAGCTTGACCTAAAATTATAAGTTTAGTTAACTTTAGTTTAATCGAATTAAGTTAGATATTTCAGTTTCTCAACACATTTTGAGTTGCAATAACTAATTTCAGCAGCATTTTCTTACAGTATGGGTTCTTTATTTGGATCACCTTCCATGGATTCATGATACATATAAATGGAACGAAATGGGCCAAGCCCTAAAGAACCTAAAGTCTCTTAAATTAAACAAACCAAACTGAGCAAACACAAAACAAGCGCAGTCATATAAAGTATGTTCACATAAGGCCTAAACCTCACACAAACACACAACGAGAGTGTTTTTAATTCATCCTTCCCCCACTGTCACTGTTATTATGTGTTATGTCTACATTAATATTTGACAACAGTTTTACAACAGAAATTGTAAATGAGCAACAGTATCATTCAGTGATGCAAACTACTCAACATTTTATTCAAATTTCATCATTTTGATTTAAAAATATAATCATAAACCTATGTGACACAGCGAAACATGAAAGTGAAACGGCTTTTGTAGGGTGGGACTTGATTTTATCCAACAGGAAATTATTGGATCATTGAATCATTGTCATTTGCTAATTACTGAAATCTCATGCGAGTGACAAGTCGCTTGAGGGAACACACGCGTCATCAGAGATGTTCTTGCAAGGGTGAGGAGAAGTTCATGTTTTTGATTAGACATTACGAGGACACAATTTTTTTTTTAAATAATGATGTTCACAGATAAATACTTTAAAATAAATATTGCAAAAAGTACGTTCATTATGTTTTCTTGGTTACTATTAATATCATTATATTAGATATACAGTGGTGTCCAAAAGACTGAGACAACATTAAAAAAATCTAGTTTAATCCTGAAAATGAACAGAGAATTTGAAAATTTTAAAACAAACAAACGTTATGACAAAACGAATTAGGATCTTTGTCGTTTCTAGGTCACTTACTAAACTGACACGTCACAAAAAGGCTTAAAACCACTAACCCTGGGTCATTATAAACTTCGGTTATGTTTTTTTTGTTTCAGTGTTTCAGTTTGTGCCCTGTTTTAATAAAAATAATCCTGGGTATACAAGTTTTTAAATTTCAAAATGTACATATTTATGTTCAGTTTGGTTTAATATAAATATAATATCATTTGTGTGTACTTGGTGTAACTATTAACTAATTGTTGATTTAGACTTGATTTCAAGTGATGACCCAAGTGAAAAACAGTGTGCTAAAATACACTATATTTCAGTACACTTCCATAATATACTAAAAGTAATCTTTTTCATGCACTAATGTATTTAATATACTAAAAAGTATTTTTTAGTATATTTTAAGATAATCGTAAGACATAAGTGTACTCAACTGTGCTATTTTTGAGACACCATGAATATGAACTAAATATGCTTTCAACATACTATCTCTGTAATAAAAACATATTAAGTTATCACTTGTAGTACACTTGAACCCATCATTTGTAAACCTTTAAATATACTCACCATACATAGATAATAGACTTTATAATTCTATTTATAATTATTTAAAATTCATTATATATAATATAACAGTCAAAAGTTTTTGGACAGTGAGATTTTTAATGTTTTTTAAAGAAGCCTCTGCTCACCAAGCCTGTATTTATTTGATCCAAAGTACAGCAAAAAACAGTACATTTTAAAAATATCTTTACTATTTAAAATAACAGTTTTCTATTCAAATATATTTTAAAATGTATTTTTTTCCTGTGATTTCAAAGCTCAAAAGCCAGTCACATGATCCTTCAGAAATCATTCTAATATTCTTATTTACTGTTCAAGAAACTTTTATTATTATTATTATGTTGCAAATGGCTGAGTAGATTTTTTTAGGTTTCTTTGATATATAGAAAGTTCAGAAAAACAGCATTTACCAAAAAAATTTACTGACTCCAAGCTTTTGAATGGTAGTGTATAACGTTACAAAAGATTTTTATTTCAGATAAATGCTGATCGTTGGATCTTTCTTCTCATCAAATAATCTGTACTAAACTGTTTTAAATATTGATAGTAATAATTAAAAACTAAAGACTGAAATGTATCTTTGATCACAGGATTTTTCAAATAGAAAACTGTTATTTTCCTAATAGTACAAATATTTCACAATATATCTTCTTTTGCTGTATTTTGGATCAAATAAATGCAGGCTTGGTGAGCAGAAGGGACTTAATATTATAAAAAAATATAATTATGTAAAATAATATCGTACCAAAGTTTTTGACTGGTAGTGCATACAAAATGTATTTATAATGTATTGCCCACATATTTTTAAATAATTAATTTCAAAGGTATTGAAACTGTTAACATTCCCTTTATATGATATACATATATCTTTAAATAGTACAATAGTAATAGTAAACTATTAGTATGTCATTAGTACCATTTTTTTTTTAAATAAAAAACATATAACTTTAAGTGATTTATGCTAAAAGTAAAGTTACTGTTGAATTGTGAAAGCACAGTTTTAAGAAATACACTAAAAAACTCCTCTGTATAGTTTTGCAGTAGTATATTTTATTTCAGTGCGCTAAAAATTTAAGTATTAGTGGTATTCAGTATACTTTTTCAAGTGCACTGCAGTAGAAATGTACTTTTAATTAGTGTATTTATAGTGCATTAATTGAAAAATTTTATTTAGCACAAAAAATCTGAATGTACTACAAATGTAGTATGTGCCTTGGTTTTATTTAAATATTTTTTAGTGCACTCAAGTACCTGGGCGACCCGATTTGGCACCACAACGGTCTCACTTATACAGTCTTGCTGAGTTACACTCCTAACTGAACTATCTAGTTCTTGTCCTGAATAGATTCTTCTTTTACTCCAATGAATGTGTTTTCCATCACTATTTGACATTTTGAGTTCTTCCCACAAATGCTCAAACGAAATGTGTTCCTGTGACTGTATAAAGCACTTGAATGTTTAATGAGGCATGTGCTGTTCAGTTCACGATTGGTTGTTTGTTGTTAAGTGGCACTAACTCCCTTTTGAAATAAAAGTGTGAAACATTTTATTTAGTTGATAACATGATCATTGGGTTTTACACTCGAATCCTGATGCCATTAAAACAGTTACTAGTAACTTGTTAAAAATAAAAATATATCTATTTTTAGTGAAACAGAGAGACACTATGCACAGAAAATGCAAGAGTTTCACCAGGAATGCACTGCTAACATGTGCACAACACTGGAATGCGCCTGTCAACATCCCATATGAAAAATGCGCCACAGGCAGAACTTATGTCAAAATGCTCTTGACAATAAAGGTTGATATGACCAGAATCAGGCAGCTAAGCTGTCCTGTCCCATCATATCATAATTTCCCTGACATTCATCTAATAAACTGTTTATCACCAACAGAAAGCGAGCAAAAAGACGCGAGTGAATTCTTACCGGCAATCCATCGCACTGTTTACAAATGAATTATTTCTGAAATGTTTCATGTTTATTTAATACTACATACTTTTCCAGATGAGGGGAGGTTGAGCTGTGGCTCCTCTGGGGCAGTGTGAAACAGGCCAAGGCTTCATGTAAAGAACCTAAAGTCTCTTAAATTGATCAAACCAAACTGAGCAAACACAAAACAAGCGCAGTCGCATAAAGCACATTCACAGAAGGCCTAAACCTCGCATAAACACACACACAGCTGGCACATATACTGAGGACAAGAGTGTTTTTAATTCAGCCTGCCCCTCCCTCCTCTATTTGCCCTTAAAACCACGCAACTGATATTATTCTGTGGCTTACACTAAATCCACTCCGCCATCTCTCTCTCTTGCTCGCGCATAAACAGATTTTTTTAGATTATGTTCACAGATGGGGACCCAGCAAATCTCTCCGCCAATCTATCATTTCCCTGTCTGTCTCTCTCCATTTGGTTCTTATCCACCGCTTCTCTTCCTCCTGAAGACAGTGATGCCTTGGAGCGTGCAGGGCTGGGATTTGGGAGAGCTTTAGTGTTTTTTCTTTCTTTCTTTCAGTAGACTGTGAACATGAAAAGAGGGCACTTCTATAACAGTGTGTTGGGCAATGTTGTGCTTTTAAGGGATTATGTATTCCTTAAAATTAAACATTAGTGAGACAGCGTGACTATAGAGCATATACTTAATATAAATCCAGATTGGAAGCCAATTTAATTGTCATTCAAACTCTATGAAGTGGGCAATTAATGTGTGTTGAAATTCATTTTTAAAAAAGGCTTCATGATGATTAATTATGTGAATTGTTTTGGATTCTTCTAATAAATATTGTGACCCTGGACCACAAAACCAATCATAATGGTAAATTTTCTGAATGAATAAGCTTTTTCTATTGTTGTATGGTTTGCTAGGATAGGATAATATTTAGTTGAAAATCTAGAATCTGAGGGGGCAAAAAAAATCTAAATATTTAGAAGATCACCTTTAAAGTTGTCCAAATGAAGTTCTTAGCAATGCATATTACTAATCAGAAATTAAGTTTTGAAATATTTATGATAGGAAATTTACAAAATATCTTCATAGAACATGATCTTAACTTGATATCCTGATGATTTTTGGCATAAAAGAAAAGTCAATAAATTTAACCCATACAATGTATTTTTGGCTATTGCTACAAATACACCCATGCTACTTTTTTTGTTAAATCAGATGTAAATTCATGTCCCAGTCACATTTTCTTGGTTAAACAAACATTACTTACACTATCAGAAAAAGAAAAAATATTTCATATTTTTACATTAACAATGTAATCAATATTCTATTGATTAAAGCTCAGTGTGAATCTCATCAAGTTAGTGTTTTAAGCATTTTACATTTATTCCACAATAATAACTCAAGGCATCAGCAATTTAAAATATATCTATATTTTAATATATGCATTTAGCTGCGTTGATGACTGCTATGTTCATTATTACATCCAGAACTAATTAATCGCTCAATCTGAGACATTCTTGTCTTCCCCTGCACCTGAGTCGACACAATGGCGATCGGAGTCAGACTGTTTCAGCTCGGTGAGGGCGGGTCTAAGGTAAGGCGCTCATGTCAATCAACTATCATGGGAGTGGCCTCTGTCGGGGTGACATCACACCGACAAGAAGCTGAGAATGACCTGATTTTAAAAAGGGGATATTACTTTTAAAGATTAAAAAATACTACTGGGTGGATTTTTATCATTGTAGGGTGGTTGTGTACACAAACTGCCAACACACATTAATGTTCAAACAACATGTAAAAGTTAGTTTTGCATCCGATGACCCCTTTAAGCAAATTGGCTGAGAAATCAAAAACAGTCTATATTAATATTCCTGAAAGATTTATCACTGTCAACCAATAGGTGTTGCTGTTACGGATTTGCAGAGATACTGCCTCAGACTTAGTCGGGCATCATGCCTCAAATTTGTCTCAAAATCAACACGGAATCCATATGTTTTGAAAGCACAGTGTGAGTTGATTTGACTTGATTTTGGTGAAAATCAGACAAACGGTCTAGGAGGAGTCCCGAAAAAACAGGTTTTTAACGAAAATCAATATTTTGAGGAGGAATATTTTGAGACCAATTCATTACAATAAGCTAATGCAACCAAAAGTTATTAGCATTTTTTCAAATTTCATTATTAATATATATAAATGGATGGTTTATCACTTTTGACAAAGAGGTTACCAAATTGTGTTGTGGTCATTGTGAGATGACAATAGCACACACACAAAGTTTGGTGTCAATATGTAAAAGCTTTGGAAAGATACAGTCTCAGACACAATTTGGCATCTTTCCTGCAAATTTGTTGATGCGTTAAACGATAACCATTTCGTATAACGCATTTCATAAAATTTTAACCCACTGAAATTCAAATTTTGGTGTTCATTTGACTCAGCATGAGTTAAGGAATCTGAGGGGGAAAAATTGCTTCTAAAATGTTTGGTTTAAAAGTTATTAGCATAAACATGAGAAAAATGTTAGACAAGTGGTGGCGCTAGAGAGTTTGAGTTAGAGACTCCAAACTTACTATGGTTAATGTTGAGACTGTCCTCTATCAGTGTGCCAAATTTCATAACTTTCCCCGCAATCAGTTCTATGCGCTGCCATAGACTCAAGAGCGGAAGAATTAGACAGGCATTCATGCATCCTTTCAAACACATTTAATAAATGTCGCAGAACAATTTAATTATTTTAACTGACTAAGTTTGGTGTTTGTAACTGGTCAGTTGATTAGTGTCAAGTCTGAATCATTCATACTCTTTTCCTTGTACCCACAAGGAAAAGACTATGAATGATTCCCCAATTAGTGTAAAAACTGTCATAGCGTTCTTTATAAAAACTCTCATCATTGAAAGCATGCAGGGGGGAAACAATGCTCAATGAAAATGTGTGCATGTGCTTGTGTGCTTACACAAATCTTTTGACAAGTACTTTCTCACAAAGACCTGCATGCACAAATAATACACCATCAATCTTTGACCCTAAACAGTCACTTCTAATGATCCTACTGTATACAGGTAGTTTTTTTTTTTCTTTGACACACATTCAAGCACACACACAAAGTATTTAACAGTCTCTGCAGAGAGTTTGTCCTTTTGACCTCATTATACACAGGATGATTTAAATTAATTCACATTCTCTTATATGTGCCTTTGTAAGCCAAGTGTGTATGGACTGTATTTCAACATCTGTGAAATGAAATTATGCATGCTATGAATCATTATGCACAATCTACCTTGAAATATCTTATAAGCATCTCGGTTTGTTATTCGTTTATGCAATTGAATGTGGATTTTAATGGGCAGTCCAACATGATCAAACCAGTCATAAATGTATCACAGAATAACATCATGATCCAATAAAACTATGGCTTCTAAAACTACATTAAACCATTATTTATATAATTGGCAGGTGTAAAGTGAAAAAAAGGATCTAAAACTGTCTTCAAAAACTCCAAATTGTCATTTACAGATGGCCTCTCCATCTGTTAGTGTGGAATGAATAGAGGAATAATTCTGGGTCAGGGCTGTTGCAGAAATTCACAGGGCCTGAGACAAAATTTTTATATGCCCAAGTGGAGGCTATACTACAAACCTAAAATGCCCCCCTCTTCACAAGCTCTGACAATGACTCTGCTCTGCGGCAGCACTCCAACACTTACAAATGTGACAGCAAATCATGTCACTTCACTGACAGCATTTATTCTCAGATGGGCAGTTGACAAATTCACATGAACATGAGCTTTATAACAAGAATTCAATAACAAGTTTAACACTTATTTAGATGGATGCAGGAAAGCTTAGCTTTTAGCTGGTGTAACTGGTCAACATTACTTGTGATTGAGCCTTCACAAAAACCCGCCCCCCTTTGTTACTGTTGCTATGTCCAACAAGCTGTGTTGCTTTCACGCCACACATTAAGTTCTCACACAGTGAACAATTCACCACAGAGCAAAAAGGAAACTGACAATACACCGAAAGACAAGACAGAGCAGGTCTCAGCTTTCAGATTGTCTTTTTTTAAGAAATCCAAACAATAAATACTGTTTTGTGGCTCTTAAATGTGTCGTGAAAGATCGCTGTAGCCTCAGTTCCACTTTACTAGTTATAGCATGAAATTTATATGAATAAACAAAGATGTCAATACATACCATTTTTAGGTTTAAGTCGACCTACATTAATCTACTCTCCTGTCTGTAATAGCAGATTCGGAGTTACAATTGTTCAGGTTTCAGCAGAATGTAATTAATACGTATGTTAATAGCCAAATTCCACAACACATCTACTTACGCCACATTTCAAATATTGTTAATGCAATAAAACTATAATGTAACCAAGGCCAAATTATGAGAAACAGAAATGATTAATTGTTTCAAGTTATGCAGAGTTAGTTTCCCTCAGCTCCTGATCTGTATCGTCGTTCTTTTGTCACGTCACATCCACATAAACTGAAGCTATGCAGTCTGTACCGGAAACAGAATCGATTAGTTCACCTCTCAAGTTTTCGGGTTCGATTTTCGATTCCAGCCCCATAGGCTATAATGCTATAGCAGTCCCGGAAATAGAATTGATTAGTTCATCTCCAAGTCTTTAGGTTCAAGTCACTTCCTAGCTCAGTATCTTACAACAAATACTAACATTACATATTATTAGACATGCTTGGGAGGAGGCTTGGGAGGAGGACGACGAACAGAGTCCAGAGTGGAGATGATGAAGGGAGTAGCCAAGGGAGAACAGGAGGAGCCAAGGTGGATTAGATGGAGGGAGGAGTCAGGGAGATGACAGGAGGAACTTGGAGAGGAGGAGCCAGGCAGGACCCAGGTCACAGCCATGATAACGACACATGGTGGATCTGACGGAGGGAGGAGCTATGGAGGAGGAAGAGCCGACCAAAGGTGGCGGAGAAGCCTGAGGTGGAGACGGAGAGCCGATGAGCCAGGGTGGCGAGGAGGTTACGGAGGACTGAGGTGGAACTAATGGCTCTGGCGACCAACGCGACAGAGGACCCATGTGGAGCCGGAGGGATGGAAGAATGAGGTGAAGCCATTAGAGTAAAGGCCCATGGTGCAGGATGGTCGGCAACAGACCAAGGTGGAGCCGGAGGGCCGAGGTGGAACTAATGACTCTGGCGACCGTCGCGGAGGCATGGACTCTTAAGGGGATCCTCCAGCCACGACGCCGATGGAGACTGGCAGACCCACCGCACAAATGGTAAGCTGAGGGTGAGCAGAGGGGCTGCCAGACAACAGCGGAGGAGGAGGCAGGAGCGGGCAGGAGGGTGGTTATTTGTGAGCCTCCGGCCTCTCGGGGCTGCCCTTGGGAACAGAAACCTTCTTTTGTCAGGACTTAGAAACAAAGTCTCTCTTTAGGCTGGACTTGGAAACAGGAGCTCTCTCTGGGCTAAACTCAGGAACGGTAGCCCTCTCTGGACTGAACGGGCAAACAGGAGCCCTCTCTGGGCTAAACTCAAGATCAGGAGGCCTCTCTAAGCTAAGCTCAGGGTGAGCTAATCATTTTTGTTTCCTGTAAAGAACCAATGGGATGTTGCACATACGTTGTCAACACGAAATGAACAAATCCCTTCCTGAGATGACTTATTCCAGAGTCATATTAAAAATTAGTTCAAATTGAACGAATCGTTCATGAACGACACATCACTACTGTCAATTGTTTTGCCACTTTTAAATCAAATCAATCAGTTTTTAATTCACTAATCCATATGAATGATCCTGCATTGTGACAAATACATTTTAAAAAATACAAATATTCCATGTTGTCTGTGACAGCGTAAAAACCACAAGCAATAATTACAATACAATTTGAAAAAAGCTGTTTAAATCAGTTTTATGGAGGTTAGTCTCTCTAATCATGCCACATTAGACAGTCTGTGTAGCCTGTTAATAATTTAAATCAAAACGATTTTGTTTTTTCAATCCCATTATTATGAGAGGCACATTATTTTTCTTCTCAAGACTGGCTTGATTTCTTGGCTTACATCCTAGGTCAAAAAAAAGCTTTGTAGACAATTTATTCAGTACACTTTGGGGAGAACTGCTGAATGAACCATATTTCTACTAGTCATATTTAGACAAGTGAAACTTTTTAAGGTAACAGTGCTTTTGCACTATGACAGATGCATTTTAATTTGATTTTAACAAAATAATTATTAATTTAACAACATTGGGAAAGGCTATATTTACATATTTCTCTCAAAAAATCACAATGAAATATGCTGAAAATATATTAAGAAAGCTGATTTATTTCTGTGGTGGAGTCAGCAAGATTAACTCTGAACTGTTTTAGTCTGTTGCTTACAAATCTGTTTAATCTCAGTTAACATGGTTTTATCCAGGGTTTTTCCCTTACATGACTTGTTCTAAGTTCCCTAACTGTAATTAAAAGTGTATGACCCGAACCCTAAATAGATTCTCAGGTAGGCCGTAACCCTGAGCATGGACATGTATGAAGTGCCGGACTGCACTCAGTGGGTCCATTGTGATACAGAGAGATGGGGCTGTTTGCACACTGATGGAAGCAAAAACTGCTGTGTGGGCCAAACCAAGTAAGTAAGTGCTAAAGTAATGCACTCCACTCTGGCATATCATTCTCATTCCTGTGTTGCACACACACGCTGTCCCCTTCACTCTGTCTCTCTGTCCCCCTCTTTTTGTGTTTATTATTAAACAGGGAAGTGACAGAAGGGCCCTGTCAGGGCTTAAACACAGAGATACATTTAGTTACATTATTGATGTGAGAGAGAGAGAGAGACAATGTTTGTTTAAAAAGCTGTGACACAGGAGCACTGAAATAAAGACACACAGCTAGAGACGGAAACAGTGTGACAGACGGTACGTGTGAGAGGGTAACGAGATAAGATCCAGCAGTGATTTTTGACCTATAGAGGAGAGCTGGCAGGCTGTCATATAGTAAAGATCTCACAATGCTTTGGTCTCAGGTTTTGAGAGGAGTCTAATGAGACAAATACATATTTTCTATAGCAGGTTTGGTATGTTGGTTTCAAAGTACAAATTGTTTTGCATAAATTGATCAAGCAGTTGTCTATGTAACTGAAAAAAGTCATTTGAACTGTGTTATTTTGGCAAGTAGATAAAAAAAGAAATCTGATATTGGGGCAAGTTGTCTCATGAATTACATATGAATGGATTTTATGCAGTTTCTTAATTACAATTTATATTTCACAGAAATTTACACTTTTGTTAAGTTCCAGTCTTTGAATTTGCATTAGGGGGATTTTCACTTTTTCTGCGAGTTAGATTCGTTCACTCAACCGATTTGTTTAAAACACTGATTTATTCAGGAATGACACAAGTGACTGTCTTTATGAGTGAGTCATTGAATTGTTCACTCAACTGATTTGTCTGAAAACACTGATTCATTCAGGAACGAAACAGGTGACCGTCTTTATGAGTGAGTCATTGAAGCATTCACTTAATCGATTTGTTTTTTTGCCCTCGAGTCCGAGTCCGAGTCCGAGTCATTTGATTTTAAGTATCTGCCGATACCGAGTCCCAATCCGATACTTCTATAATACATTAAAAAAGAATAAAGAAGAGCGAAGAAACAGATCCAGGATGTTCCTTTTTTTTTAATTCACCTTATTTTAACATTCAACAACTCTGTTAACAAACAAAGCACTTCTGTGAGGTAGCTTGAACAATCAAGTAATAAATTACATAAATTCTTCACTTCTGAACTCTAGTACAACAGTAAATATAAAAAAAAGTCTAATATAAAAACAAATAGCACCTCAACTTAAAATACCCAGCAGGCATGTAAACAAATAAAAAAATAAAAGTGCCACACTGTTTTCTGTGTTTCTGTGTGGAGTCAAGAGGTCTAACTCTGTGCCACCGCGTAACTATAGATGTGTTAAAAAATAATGAGAATATATATACCAGAGGTTGCGTTAGACTGTTACATTGCCTTCATTTTGACGGACAGGGTTGTAAAAATTCCGTCATAATTCATTATTACCCAGTCATTTTAATTTTTTATATTTTAATTATAACACATTTAATTGCATTTATTATTGTTCACGTTAATTTTTAATACGTTGAAGAGAACAGATGAGACTGCTTAACTTTTCATGTTCAACACCACACCCCGCAATGACATCGATTTTAATATATTCTCATTTTAATGAGCAATATTGATCAGTAAATCCCAGTCCATCTTTTGGTCTATGCTGTTTTCAGATGATGACTAACAAGTACATAGTGCGCCTCCCATCCAATAAATAGCATTGAAACAAAGTCTCATATTTCAAATTCAATTTCATTAGGAAATTCAAGCAATAAATACCGTTTTGGCGCTCTTTAATGTGGCATGATAGATCGTTGTAGCTTCTTATTACTACTGCGCCTGTGCTTAATGAAACGCATAGTAAAAGCCAAAAGATTAGTAACAGTTTCGTTTCAGTTCTGGAGCAAGTGCCCTGTTGCTACACTGGAGCGCACTCGCCACCAACTGGACAGGGGTGGGAATTACAGCTAATAATTACACTAGATTACCCTCTGTGTAATCCGTCAAAAGTGACGGACGGCCTTCAGATTTTTCTGTCATTGCAACAAAAATTCCATCAATGACAGACAATTTTCGGTTAACGCGACCTATTATACATATATATCCGAGTCCTGATCGGGAGGTAATGTCCGATTCCGATCGAGTCTGAAACCACATGATTGGGCCCAATTTCCAATCACGTGATCGGATCGGGACATCCCTACTTATGAGTGAGTCACTGAATCGTTCACTCAACTGATTTGTTTAAAAACAATGATTCATTCAGGAATGAAACACATGACTGTCTTGATGAATGAGTCATTGAATCGTTTACTCAACCGATTTGCTTAAAAACACTGATTTGTTCAGGAACAAAACAAATGACTGTCTTTATGAGTGAGTCACTGAAACACTCACTCAACCAATTTGTTTGAAAAAACAGAGATTCATTCAGGAACGAAACAAGTGCCTGTCTTTATGAGCAAATCATTGAATCGTTCACTCAACGATTTATTTGAAAACAATGATTAATTCAGAAACGAAACGTGACTATCTTTATGAGCAAATCACTGAATCGTTAACTCAAACGATTCATTTGAAAACACTGATTCATTCAGGAATAAAACATGTGACTGTCTTTAAGAGCAAATCATTGAATCGTTCACTCAACCAATTGGTTTGAAAAACAGAGATTCATTCAGGAACGAAACAAGTGCCTGTCTTTATGAGCAAATCATTGAATCGTTCACTCAATGATTTATTTGAAAACAATGATTCATTCAGGAATAAAACATGTGACTGTCTTTAAGAGCAAATCATTGAATCGTTCACTGAACCAATTGGTTTGAAAAAAAAAATGATTTATTCAGGAACGAAACAAATGACTGTCTATATGAGCAAATCATTTAATCGTCCTTCAACCGATTCATTTGAAAACACTGATTCATTCAGGAATGAAACATGTATTATTGTTATTATAAGTTAGTTGTTGGATCATTCACTCAACCAATTTGTTTAAAAACACTACTTCATTTAGGAACAAAACAAGTAACTGTCTTTATGAGTGACTCATTGAATTGTTCACTCAACCGATTTGTTTGTAAACACAGATTCATTCAGGAATGAAACAAGTGACTGTCTTTTTGAGTGAATCATTGAATAATTCATTTAACTGATTTGTTTAAAATACTTATTCTTTCAGGAACGAAACAAGTGACTATCTTTATAAGTGAGTCAGTGAATCATTCACTCAACTGATTTGTTAAAAACACTTTTTCATGCAAGAATGAAACAGCTACTGTGTTTTGCTTCAAGATGCACAGTGGTTGACTCTTCTTTGACTAAGTTTGGAATTATTTTCATTGGTGGAACAAAACTAGACAAAGTAACAAGCAGTTATTGCATCTAAAATGTTAGTTGTTAATTATGACAAATATGACTTTTTTCCTTTCACAGTCTTGCTTGTCTTATTTCTTCTTGTTATTTATGTTTTAATTTAGCTGGTTTAAAGGTTGCCTTTGTGACAGCCTACCGCATATAGTGTGACAACATGTCCTGCATGTCACTATGTCAGCCTGTGTTAAAAGCAAATAAAATACAGTTGCAAAGACTTTAATGTTAGTGCCTAAACAGAAATTGACTAATCAGAGTCAAAAATGTGACAATACCAGCTTAAGTCTATCCTACCACTGTGTTCAGCAGGCAGACAAATAATATATAATCTGTAGTTTGTCCTTTATTATCATTGCCTTTCTGGTGTATTAATATGATGTGTGGGTGTCCTGCATTAGCAGTGGTGTGCCTCTGTGAGTTGTTCACTTGAGTGCTCTCACTCTGTTATATGTGCTTGCTTATGAAAGGGTAATGCTTTCTGTCCTTTATAGGAAAAGAGTATGTGTGTATTTTTCTTGGTTCTCAGATGTGTTAACGCGCTCTGCCAGTTCACGCTTGATTAGTCAGTCTCGCTCAAGACAACTCTCTACAATGTTAATCCTCCTGTAGTAGTGAAGTGTGAGTGTTTTATTCCAACACTTTTCTAGAATAGCCTTTCACACGCACACACACACATATGGCTAAACTTGAACTCACAGAGGTGTGATCAAAATGCTTTGTTGTTCAAATATACACACATTTCCTGAACTATGGTTGATTTTATGGCTGATTTTTTTTTAAATAAACAGATTTCACCTTTGTTTTGTTATACGAAGGTCACGTGAAGGTTGTGGTGTACTTTTCAGCATGACAAACAAGGAGACGACAATGACAGTGAAGGTCAGGTTTAAGATAAAATATCAATCATAATAAAGGAATAGTTCACCCCAAAATGTAAAATTGTTAATTACTCACCCTCATGTCGTTCCAACCTGTAAGACTTTGGTTCATCTTTAGAACACAAATTAAGATATTTTTGAAGAAATCTGAGAGCTTTCTGACCCTGCATAGACAGCAACACTGAAAACACTGTACTTATGATTGAGTCACTGAATCATTCACTCAACTGATTTATTTGAAAACACAGATTCATTCACAAATGAAACAAGTGACTGTCTTCATGAGTGAGTCACTGAATCATTCACTCAACTGATTTATTTGAAAACCCTGATTCATTCAGGAATGAAACAACTGACTGTTTTAATAAATGAGTCACTGAATCATTCACTCCACTGATTTGTTTGAAAACACTGATTCATTCAGGAATGAAACAAGTGTCCGTCTTTATTAGTGAGTCACTGAATCATTCACTCAACTGATTTTTTTAAAACACGAATTCATTCAGGAATAAAACAAGTGACTGTCTTTATAAGTATGTCATTGAATTGTTCACTCAACTTATTTGTTTGAAAACACTGATTAATTCAGGAATGAAATTAGTGACTTTATGACTGAGTCACTGAATTGTTCACTCAACTGATTTATTTGAAAAGACTAATTCATTAACGGGAACAAACAAGGGACTGTCTTTATGAGTGACTTATTGAATTGTTCACTCAACCGATTAATTTGAAAACACTGATTCGTTCAGGAATGAACAAGTGACTGTCTTTATAAATGAGTCACTGAATTGTTCACTCAACTGATTTGTTTGAAAACATTGATTCATTCAATAACAGTGTTCCACCTTTCTGGAGCTTGAACATGGTAGTTGCATTGCTGTCTATGCAGGGACAGAAAGCTCTCGTATTTCATCAAAAAGATCTTAATTTGTGTTCTGAAGATGAACAAAGGTCTTACACATTTGGAACAACACAAGGTTAAGTATTTAAAGGGGTCATCGGATGCCCATTTTCCACAGGTTCAAATGATTCTTTAGGGTCTTAATGAAAAGTCTATAATATACTTAGGTTAAAAATTCTCAATAGTAGTGTAATAAAACACCCTTTTACCTTGTTAAAATCAGCTCTGCAAAAAATCAACTCATTTTATTGCATTATCCCTGTAAATGCTAATGAGCTCTGCTCACCCTGACCTTCTCTGATGTGGGATTATGAGCTGTAATGTTTAATTTAGCCGCATTTAGCTGCATTTAGCTGCGTTTACCGGCAAAACTTGCCAACAAGCACAATATTAAGAAAGGCTGTTTGCAAAGATGCATAAAAAACCTTTATACTCACTTCTGCTGTGGATGAAGCTGCATCAGGAAGGGTTTGCATGAACTACACACATATGTAAATCAGATCGGCGCATTCCTTTTTAAAAACGCAAGTAACGTTATCCTCTGCATCTTCAGTGGCTCAGATGTCGGGAGTAAATGACTACTGCTATGTTCATTATTACATCTAACAACAGAACACCTTAATTGCTCAATCGGAGGCATTCTTGTCTTCCTCTGCACCTGAGTCGACACAATGGCAATCGAAGTTGGTATGTTTCAGCTCGGTGAGGGTGGGTCTAAGGTAAGGCGCTCATGCCAATCAACTATCATGGGAGCAGCCTCTGTTGGTGTGCCATCACACCGACATGAAGCTGAGAATGACCTGATTTTAAAAAGGTGATATTACTTTTAAAAGATTTAAAAAATACCACTGGGTGGATTTTTTATCATTGTAGGGTAGTTGTGTACACAAACTGCCAACACACATTAATGTCCAAACAACATGTAAAAGTTAGTTTTGCATCCAATGACCCCTTTAAAGACAAGAAAGAATTTTAATTTTGGGGTGTATTATCCCTTTAAAGACCATTAAAGTGTAAAGAAAAATAATAATCAAGGCCGCCATCAGTTAAACTTGTAAACAATATATTTTTTTGTGTGCCATTTCAAATCACATTGTTTACAATTACTTTCAATAATTTATTGATTCATTAAATAAAAATATATTTTATTTATGAAACAAAAAAAGCTTGTTATAGCTATTCCTAAAATGTTTTTAAATGTAATTCCAGGCACCAAAATTTCCTCCACAAAAAGCTTCAATTTTCTAGGCTGATAAGATTAGGAACTACACTTCCATTCCGGCGTAATAGTCAAGGAAGTTTGCTGCCGTAATAAGGCTGAAGCAGGAGCAGTAATATCACGCAGCACATGTGCAAATGCTAAACTAGCTGGGAACTCATTTCTGATATTACTCCGCCTGCTTCGGCCATATTACGGCAGCAAACTTCCTTGACTATTACGCCGGAATGGAAGTGTAGTTCCTAATCTTATCGGCCTAGACACTCGCAGCTTTGCATTTCCACCGGTCTTAGTACACGACATAACTACAGAAGAGTCAAGTTTTAAATACAACAAATATGGAAACTCGTTGGTCATTTTTGAACACGATGCTATTGGTCTAATAGGATTCAATGATCTATGCTAAGCTATGCTAAAAGTGATATCGCCAGAACAGGAGAACGGCTGAATGGATTTCAAAACGGTAAAAATCAACTTTTTAACTCGGGGGGAGTTGGAGAATGAGCCTATTTCCAAAAAAAGTGGAGTGTTCCTTTAAGCTTTTTGCTGTATAAATTATTATTATAAATTATGGCATTCTTTTGTGATGTATGTATCATATACTGTATTTGCTTCATAAATGTTATTATTTCTATTTCACTATTATATTATTTTCTTTACAAAATGAATAATGGTGGAATTTGAATTTGATTGTTCAGGGGTGAAATATTTGTTTACATAAGTATTTATTTGTTTGTTTGTTTGCTTTCTGTATTGATATGATTGATTAGAAAGTGCATTTAAGCTTGGGAAATTTACCATATAAATATTACTATTATTACACAATGAAAGTATCCTCCTGTGACACATGTATACACTTCATATATTAAATTTCCGGCAACATTAATTTCTCTATGAAATGAATAAATAAAACTAATTTAATAGGAAGGAAAGTGCATTTAATTGTTCAAGGGGAAAGGGGAAAGAAATTAAATTCTGCTCTCTGTATTAATCTAAATGACTGTAAAGTGCCCTTGAGCTTTAGAAATATGCTATATAAATTATTCTAAATGGTCAGAATCCTCCTGTGATGCATGCACGTCTGCTGCTGAGAAATGTTGATAGACAAATTAAACAAACTAGTGCCTTTATTAAAGAGAGAAATGTCTAAGTGCTAACAGTTGAAAAATCACTTTAATGCAAATAAATAAATAAATACATAACTCCATGAACCCAGATGGGTGTGACCGTGCTAATGTGACACTGTATTCAAAGTTTTCTTTTGGTTGCAGCGTGTGTTTACATGCGTGCGTGTAAGTTTGGCAACGTCTCTTTAATTTGCTCCAGATGTCTCTATGTACAGACAGTCACCCCAGGACACACTCCTTCATTACCACCAAACCACAGAGAGAGATGGCAAGAGCGAGACAGGGATTAGCACAATTCCAGATTTAAGCTAACGCACGTCAGTGAATGTTATCAGAACTCCTCATTTTGGGTTTAGCTTGAATTGAAGCTTTTCTATGGTCTGTCTCTCTCCACAAAACACTGCTTATGATTCACCAGCGCTGGCAGCACCCTTCTCCTCCTGTAGCCTGCAGCTTTGGACCCGGACGGCTCTCATTTGGCCCTAGAGGCGCGCTGTATTTTTCTGCTTGATCTCATCAATGGCTTGACCTGTGCACACACCAGTTCGCCAGGGAAGCGTGAAGTGTTTTTTTTCTTTCCGCTTTTGTATCCTGCCTTTATTTAGCCACGTTAGTCGAGCACAACACGCATTTCATGCAGTGTCCTAAAAATCTTCCCTCGCAGCGATGGAGGCCGAGCGGTGGAACATACAGTAATAAGCAGCTCGGGATGTTCTGCCATCTTTGCTCTTAGCGGTCTGACTTCTCCGCTCTTTTTTCGGAAGTACAAAGGGCTTCTTACGTGATCGTGGTGCATTCATGTAACTGCCATGGGGCGATCGTTTAGGACTACGATTTTGCGGCATAGACTAGATTGTTGTGTTTTGCCAGGTACTCAAATAATGCGCTTAATATGGAAACATTCTGAATGAACATGGTTTTTAGAGTCAGATCAGGTAGAAAAATCTTGTTGAAGCAACATTATATTTTTTGGCTTTTACTAAAGTGGAGTGAATTTGAGACAGGAAGCGATTGGGGGTTAGAGAGAGTAACAGAATGGGAAAAAGACCACAAACCTGGACTCAAATCACTGCTTTTTATTGCAACTTTATATTTCAAATTTTAACTCTATATCTCACAATGGCAACTGAACATCTCCCAATTGGGACTTTGTTATCTCATAATTCAAATGTTATATTATGCAATTTGATTTTATATTTCACAATTACAACATTATTTCTTAACTGACTTAATATTTCATTATTCACAAAATAATCGATTCATGCGATTCATGTCAAAATGTGATTTTACGTAAGTTTCTAGTTTACAACTGTGATTTTATTTACCACAATTGTGACTATTTATAGTAATTGTGACTTTTTATCTTATAATTTAAACTTTATATCTCACAATGTGATTTTATATTTTACGACCTTATTTCTCATAACTGTGACTTAGTATTTCACAATTGCAATTTATATTTCACAATGTGATTTTATATTTATTGCGATTTTCCATAATTACAACATTCTTTCTCACACAATTGCAACATTATTTCTTAATTGTGATATATATATATATATATATATATATATATATATGTGTGACCCTGGACCACAAAACCAGTCTTAAGTCGCTGGGGTATATTTGTAGCAATAGCCAAAAATATATGGTATGGGTCAAAATTATTGATTTTTCTTTTATGCCAAAAATCATTTAGAAATTAAGTAAAGATCATGTTCCATGAAGATTTTTTGTAAAATTCCTACTATAAATATATCAAAATGTAATTTTTGATTATAGTAATATGCATTGTTAAGAACTTAATTTGGAAAACTTTAAAGGTGATTTTCTCAGTATTTAGATTTTTTTGCATCCTCAGATTCCAGATTTTCTAATAGATGCATCTCGGCCAAATATTGTCCTATCCTAACAAACCATATATCAATAAAAAGCTTATTTATTGAGCTTTCATATTATGTATACATCTCAGTTTTGTAAAATTTAACCTTATGACTGGTTTTGTGGTCCAGGGTCACATATATATATATATATATATATATATATATATATATATATATATATATATATATATATATGCAATTTATGTCACCATGTGGTTTTATCAACTCATAACTGCAAGTTTATATTTCGCAATTATAATTTAATGCCACTGTGACTATTTATGATAACTGTGACTTTTATTTTTTGAGACTCTTTATCTCACAATGTCATTTTCTATTTTACAATTTAATCTTATTTTCTTGTAATTGACTTTATATCATATAATATGACATTATATCTCACCGCTTCAGCTTAATGTTTCACAATTGCACATTTATTTCTCATAAAAGTTCTCACAATGCGATTTTATTACTGCGACTTTATTTTTTATAACTTCATATCTCACAAATGGGACCTTATTTATCGTAATTACAAGTTTATATTTCAAAATTTTAGCGTTTAGTTTCCCAGTTGCAACATTATGTTTTAATTGTGACTTATTGGACAACTGCAGTTTATATGTCGCAATGTGGTATATTTCACAATTATGATTTTTTATCCCACAATTGTGACTATTTTTTTGGTAATTGCGGCTTTTTATTTCATAAGTGAGACTTTGTATCTCACAATATTATTTTATATTTTACAGTTGCGACTTATTTCACAACTGAAATTTATATATGACAATGTGATTTACTATTTATTGCAATTTTTCATTATTACAGCTTCATATCTCACAATTTCGACATTATTTCCTAATTGTGATTTAAGAATTATAATGTAAGATACAAAGATACAAAATAATTGTGACTTTATATTTCACAAAGCAATTTTTATTTTACAATTGTGGCCTTATTATCTTGTAATCTTGACTTTTTGCAATACTTTATCTCACAATGTCATCATATATTTTACAATTTAATCTTATTTTCTTGTAAATGTGACTTTATATCACATAATATGACATTATATCTCACCACTTACACTTAATGTTTTAATTGTGACTTTATTTCTCATAAAAGTTCTCAATGCGATTTTATTACTGTGACTGTATTTTTTATAACTGCAACTTCATATTTCACAACTGGGGCTTCATTTATCGTAATTACAACTTTATATTTCACATTTTTTTTGCATTTAATTTCCCAGTTGCAACATTGTGTTTTAATTGTGACTTAGTATTGGACAATTGACGTTTATATGTTTAAGTGTATATTACACAATTATGATTTTTTTCCCACAATTGTGACTATTTTTTGGTAATTGCGACTTTTTATTTCACAATTGCAATTTATATCTCACAATGTGATTTTATATTTATTGCAATCTTTTATAATTACAGGTTCATATCTCACAATTTCAACAATATTTCCTAATTGCGACTTAAAAATTACAATGTAAGATATACATTTTAATCACAAAATATTATCTTATAATTGTGACTTTATATCTCACAAAGCGATTTTATTTTTTACAATTGTGATCTTGTAATTTTGACTATATCTTATAATGTGACATATCTCACCACGTCAATGCAACACAATGTTCACAACTGCAACTTTATTTCTCATATTTGTGATAAAAAATTTATTAATATAATTTGTATCGCACAATGCGATTTTATATCTACTGTGACTTCATTTTTTATAACTGCAACTTCATATCTTACATTTTGGGGCTTTATTTGTCATATTTGCAACTTTATATTTCACAATTTCAATGTTTAATTTCACACTTGCAACATTATGTTTTAACTTAGTATTACACGATTGCAACACTTTATCTCACAATGTCATCATATATTTTACAATTTAATCTTATTTTCTTGTAATTGTGACTTTATATCATATAATAAGACATTATATCTCACCAGTTCAACTTAATGTTTCACAATTGCAACTTTATTTCTCATAAAAGTTCTCACAATGCGATTTTATTACTGCGACTGTATTTTTTATAACTACAACTTCATATTTCACAACTGGGGCTTTCATTTATATGTCACAATGTAGTTTTATCAACTCATGACTGCTAGTTTATATTTCACAATTATGATTTTATATCTTACAATTGTGACTATTTATGGTAATTGTGACTTTTTATCTCATAAATGAGACTTTATATCTCACAATGTGATTTTGTTTACAAAAAAAAACAATTACAACTTCATATCTCACAACTGCAACATTATTTCTCAATTGTGATGTAAAAATTACAATGCTAGATATAAATTGTAATTATGAAATATCTCAGAATTGTGCCTTTATATCTCATAATGGGACATTATATCTCACCGCTGCAACTTAATGTTTCACAATTGCAACTTTATTTTTCATAATTGTGGTTTAAAATTTTATGAATGCAATTTGTACCTCACAATGCAATTTTTCTTCTAATGCAACTTTATTTTTCATAACTGCAATTTCTCACAATTGGGGCTTTTTTATCATTATACTACAGGGCCATTGAATGCTTGAATCTGATTGGCTGACGTTTTAATGGTGTGCATTACTTTTAGGGAAACGCACGGCGAACGTAGTTCCAGGCAGCTCTTGACCGCATTACATGTCTATATCACTTTTATTTCAAAGCTCCAAAAACAGCAAAATAACCAAAACCCACAACGACACTGGCCAAACAAATAAATACAGTAAACAACAGGATAAAAACGACAGATTATTTCCATGTTTTTGCCACAATATTACATTTTATTATGTATGTGTCTGTCTGCCTGCCTAAACTTCATTATTAACTGCATTAGTTTGCTATCAACGGCTCAAGTGCCATTACTAGGTCTAAAATGACATTTAGGAATTAGCAATGAAAGGTTGTATGAGCTGTGTAAGAAATTATTCCTACTCACAATAGCGGTTTAAGAACAAAAAACAGGACGAATGTCTTGAAATATATGATCGGATCGATGTTTTAAGGTGTGGTAACCGTAGTATAAGCGGAATAATTGACTTCGGTCCGTTGAATTCTACGACAATAATGCCACTCTGCGAAGAATTCAACGACCCGTAGTCAATTATTCCTTACTAATTGCATAATTTTTCAGAATTTCAACATTTAATTTCACAGTTGCAACATCATAGTTTAATTTTGACTTAGTACTGCACGATTGCAATTCGTATGTCACAATGTGGATGCATCAACTCATAATTGCAAGTTTATATTTTTGTGACTTTTCTCACAAACTCTGACTTTATATCTTTATCTTGTGAACGCGTGTCGAAGACTGACATGAAGAGGAGGAATTGTTGAATAAAGTCATTATTTTTGTTTTATTTACACACAAAAAGTATTCTCATAGCTTCTTAACATTACGGTTGAACCACTGATGTCACATGGACTATTTTAATGATGTCCTCAGTACCTTTCTGGGCCTTGAACGTGTCAGTTGCTTATCTGTCTATGTAGTCATAAATCTCTCGGATTTCATCAAAATATCTTAATTTGTATTTTGACGATGAACAATGGTCTTACGGGTGAGTAATTAATAAGAGAATTTTTATTTTTGGGTGAACTATCCCTTCAAGTAGATGACTTCTAACATTAGGAAAATGATTTTTTGCAGTGTAACATGAGGAACTGAAACTAGCTAGCGGAAGAGCTGGTAGTGTTGGTGGGTGGGGAGCAGCTGAAGATAGAGCAGAGCAGGGTGATGCATTTTAGCCTGGGGCAACAGTTTGAGCTTGGATGGGTACAGATCTGAGAGTGGAACTGCGTGACTCAATATACTGACAGTGGGAGACCCCACCACGAGACACACATATATCCAACCTGAGAAGACGTGGATGTAAAACAGAGCTAGCAATGAGGGGAAAACAGTCCAGTGAAGCCCAAGCTGTGCTGCCTGAGGGACCTTTTGGCCCTGTGTGATAAAACACATGAAACTCTGCTCTTCTCCTCTCTCATTGCACCTCTCCATCCTCCTCACCTCCTCCACAGCTCCCTCTTTTACATGGGTGTGGGTGTAAAAGCTGCTTTTACCAGAATGTGAGGCTTTTAAACCATTCTGTTTCTCTCAGCGAGGAACACCCTGCTGCGTGCGCTCTCACTCAGCGCTGTCTGCTCACACACACTCCTTTTCAACGCAAACGAAGGCTAATTACCACTAAAGGAGAGCGCAGTCATTTTTATAACCCGACCTCAGGGACTGACCTTATGGTGTTGTCTTCAGACCAGACCGACAAGATTGCGGTAGGGATAAAATCGCTCTCTCTCTCTCTGAGCTGGGTTGTGTTTTGAGAAGTTTTGACTGCTCTATTTGGAAGCTAGCCTCATATTCTGTCATGGGGATGTAGGCCAATGCAGGTCACTGCAAATCTTGACATCTCCATTTTTCAGTACAAATATATAAGAGATTAATTGAGAAGTATAGCTTCTTACAGACAGAGATCATATACTCAAACAAATTAAGATGTTTTTGATGAAATCCGACAGCTTTCTGACCCTGCATAGACAGCAATGCAACTGACACGTTCAAGGCCCAGAAAGGTAGTAAGGACATTGTTAAAATAGTCCATGTGACATCAGTGGTTCAACCTTAATGTTATGAAGCTACACTGTAAAAAGTTTTTACCAGTTTCAACTTAAAAATGTAAGTTCAGCAGCTGCCTTAAAATTTCAAGTTTAATCAACTTAAAACTACTATTCATTCCAACTCATGACAATAAAATTAGTTAAAATGACTTGTACTTTTAAGTTGATTTAACTTGAACTTTTAATGCAGCTGCTAAACTTAAGATTTTAAGTTAAAACTGGTGAAAACTTTTTACAGTGTATGAGAATACTTTTTGTGTGGTACTCTTGTGAACATGCCTCAAAGCTTGACACGGAAGAAAATAAATTGTTGAATAAAGTCATTATATTTGTTTTCTTTATGCACAAAAAGTATCTTATGAATGTCGTACAGGTTTGGTCCGACATAAGGGTGAGCAATTATTGACAGAATTTTCATTATGGGTGAGCTATCCCTTTAAAGCTTGTGGTCAGAAAATATATCAAGGTTTTTCTCATAAATTTAGGCATTAATCAAATATAGTAAAGTTTCTGCTTGCTACAACAAAATGGGTAAGCATACACTGCCGTTCAAAAGTTTTGGATCAGTAGGATGTTCATCAAGGCTGGATTTATTTGATCAAAAAATACAAAAACAATTATTTTCACAGCTTAAAATAATGGTTTTCTATTTTAATATATTTTAAAATATAATTTATTCCTGTGATGCAAAACTGAATTTCAGCATCATTACTCCAATCTTCAGTGTCACATGATCCTCCAGAAATCATTCTAATATGCTGATTTATTAATTGTATTATCAATGTTGAAAACAGTTGTGCTGTTTAATTTTTTTTAGAACCTGTGCTTAATTTTTTCAGGATTCTTTGATGAATAAAAAGTTAACAGGAACAACATTTATTCAAAATATAAATGTTTGAAGTCTTTGCTATCACTTTTTTATGAACTTACACAATCCTTGGTGAATAAAAATATTAATTTCTTTAAAAAAAAGAAGAAATAAACGTTTACTGTCCACAAATGTTTAAATGGTAGTTTAAATCGTTACAAACAATTTCTATTTTGAATAAATGCTGTCCTATTGAACTTTTTATTTATTAAGGAATCCTGGAAAAATATATCACAGGTTCCAACAAAATGAAGAGTTTGGTTCCAAAGCGCGATAAACAGCATTTAAAAAAAACAAAAAAAAAAAAACAATATCTGGTCGGTATTGAAAAGTCAATTTTTAATTTTACACAAAATGCAATATCTGCCGTGTTACTCTAGTCGCATTTCCATTACAGATTTGTGCAAAACTTTGTTGATATTTTATAAATGTCGATTTAAAAGTATTGCGAAATGACGGCGTTTCCATTAACAGATGTTACGCAACTAAAACTTAATTATTTCTTCTTTGGTGATAAGTCATGGCAACAAATTTTTGTGGGATTTTGGATATATTTAATCGAATGTGACCTGTAAATGCGAAAAAAAAAGTTTCCATTGCTGTTTTGCGAAATATTCCTTTTTCGAATTGCCTGAAAAACCACCTCATGCATGATATGCATATATGGGAGTTTTTGCGCAATTGACGCGTTTCCGTTAATTTGGCGCAATTTAAGGGGTAATGGAAAAGCCGCTTCTGTAATGTTTTCTCCCTATTTTTCCATGTGACAAACACTAGTCTCCCATCTCTGCAAAATGCGATACATCCGCTCAACCAATCACTGCGCACAATTCCACGCTTAGTAAACAGTAAAGGCGGTGCTTTGAATACACCCGGCATCCTAGTTTTCCTCATCTACTTTGTACTTTGTGATCAGCAAACAAAAAAATGAAATGAAAAAAAAAAATTTTGCCGGCATTGATGAACCTGGTTTCTGCAGTGAGGAAGAAATGTAAGCCATCGAAATCTAATCATTTACGTGACGAGATTAAGAAGTTGAGACACTCATTTTATTGCATATGCATGATTCATTGCATTTTGAAAAAAAAAAATAAAAAAATCATGGATTCATTGCATTTTGGTAAAAAAAAAAAAAAAAAAAAAATTTATATTAAATCTTTGGATTTGAATTTGTAATATTATTATAACCTAAAGATGCTATGTGAAAGTCTGAAACAGAAAATAGTGGTTTTTATCTTGCCTATTTCTTGGTAAAAAAAACACATTTTTACTCAAATTAATCAAAATGGATTTATAGCGTTTTGTTGTGAAAAATTATTACAATTTAAATAACCATTTTCTATTTTAACATATTTTAAAATGTCATTTATTCCTCTTATTACTTCACTCTTCGGTGCCAAAAAATTCAATACGCTGATTTGCTGCACAAGACACATTTCAAATTATTACCAATGTTGAAAACAGTTGTATTGCCTAATATTTTTGTGAAAACTGTGATTGTCACACCCTCTGCACGTTCCCTCAGCCCCAATCACCACGATCCTCCACCAACCAGCCAATCACCACCACAGCACACCCGTGAACCATCACCAGAATACTAATCACCGTCACCTGCACCGGCAATCACCACACCCTTTATATACCTACCTCTGCCACTCACTCATCGGCTGGTATCAAAGTTGCATGGATGTTTCTCTGTGGATCTTCTCCCCCTCCTGTTGTCTCTCCTGTGCTCCTCGTGGATTCTTCCGATGTTCTCCTGTGCTCCTCGTGGATTGCTCTGATGTTCTCCTGTGATACACGTTAATCGTGTTAAAGGGAAGTGACTATTGCTAACGCTATGATCCTTATGAACTTGAACTCACCTGTTGTGTTTGTTTGAAGATTTGACCACAGAGACCTTATTTCACCCGATTGCACGTGTGTTGTACTGTGCACGTTTGTTAATAAATACCTTGAAAGATACTCACCTTCTCCCTTTGTGTGTGGTCGTGACAGGATACCAGCCCTTAAAATATTAACTCACCGCTTCACTCATGGAGGCGAGTGCCGCTATCACCGAAGACACCCCCGATCCATTTGCGGATATGGTAAACGTCCTTCGTCAATCTCTACCTGCTGCTCCAACGACGATTTCCAACACGCCCCTCTCTCGCCCCATGAGTTATTCCGGAGACCCGGGTGGTTGCAATGGTTTCCTCCTGCAAAGTTCCCTCTATATTGAAGCCAACGCACACCAGTTTCCTAACGAAATTTCTAAAATATCTTTTATGATTTCCCTCCTCACTGGACAGGCACTCCAATGGGCAGACGCACTCTGGAATTCACGGAGCGACGCTTTAATCTCCTATAATGCTTTCGTTGCCCACTTCAAGGACGTGTTTGGAGCTGCGCTCACTCCCCTTTCGGTGCACGACGAGCTGATCACTCTGAATCAAGGTGCGTCCAATATCCATGAATACACCCTGCGCTTCCGCTCCCTAGCGGCCACCAGTGGTTGGAACCAAGTAGCTCTCCTAGCAGCCTACCGTAAGGGGCTTAAACCCCAGATCCGCAAGCATATGGTTATTTACGATGACAACGTACCGCTGGAAACCTTTATTAAGAAGGCAGTAGGCATTTCTCAACATCTCTCAGCGTGTCCTTCTACAAAGTCTGTACCCAGCTTCCCTCCACTCCGAACACCGTCACCCCAACGAGACGCGGAGGAGCCTATGATTACTGACTCCTATCGCCTGGATCCTGCGGAGAGGAAACGACGAATTAATAATCATCTGTGCCTATATTGTGGAGAAGCCTCTCACTTCATCAGTGCCTGTCCAGTCCGCCCGCCTCGTCCAATGGTGAGTACCGTATCTATTACTCCGGCCATGTCTCTCTTACCCCATACTACCGCTAAACTAATAGTAAACTCTCGTACT
Source organism: Garra rufa (assembly GCF_049309525.1). Lineage (NCBI taxonomy): Eukaryota > Metazoa > Chordata > Actinopteri > Cypriniformes > Cyprinidae > Garra > Garra rufa. Next base: position 26,293,726 of record NC_133369.1, read on the forward strand.
CTCCCCATCTATGTGCTCGTGGATTCCGGAGCGGCTGGCAATTTTGTTTCATCACACTTCATTGCTAAACATCGAATTCCCACCGTTCAAAATGAGGTCACATACCACATAACCACAATCCAAAACTCACCATTGGGCGATGGTAAGATATCTCGCCGGACCAGAAAAGTGACCCTCGTCTCCCAACACAACCACCGGGAACATCTGACCCTCCTAGTACTCCCGCGAGCCAACGTGGATGTCATCCTGGGCAGACCATGGCTCATTAAGCACCAACCCCGCATAGATTGGAGCACAGGAGAGGTCCTGGAGTGGGGCGCAACGTGTGAGGACCACGGCTACCATCCTTCCTCGTCAGATGTAAAGTCTCCATACCGTCCTATCCCTCTGCACGCCACCACCATAGAGAGCCCTGCCACTCAATCCGCCACCACCATTCCCCCCGTCTATCAGTCTTTCACCGATGTCTTCAGCAAGGAACGGGCCACACAACTACCACCGCACCGGCCCTGGGACTGTAGTATCGACCTGCTGCCAGGCGCCAAACTACCCCACGGGAAGATCTACCCCCTCTCACGTCCTGAGCAGGAAGCCATGGAGAATTACATCCAGGAGGCTCTCCAACAGGGGTTCATCAGACCTTCCACGTCCCCAGCAGCATCCAGTTTCTTCTTCGTCCCCAAGAAGGATGGTGGGCTCAGACCTTGCATTGACTACCGGGTGCTCAACGACGCCACGGTGAAATTCGCCTATCCACTTCCTCTAGTGCCAGCTGCCTTGGAGGAACTACGGGAAGCCCGCGTCTTCACCAAACTCGACCTCCGCAGTGCATACAACCTGATCCGTATCCGAGAAGGAGATGAGTGGAAGACCGCCTTCATCACCCCCACCGGTCACTATGAATATCAGGTGATGCCCTATGGCCTGGCTAACAGTCCTTCCGTATTTCAGAATTTCATGAACGAAATCTTCCGCGACTACCTCCATCGATTCGTAATCATCTACATTGACGATATCCTCATTTACTCACGTAACCTAAAGGAACATCAAGACCACGTCCGTCAGGTTCTCCAACGCCTCCGTGAGTACCAACTCTATCTAAAATTAGAAAAATGTGAATTCCATCAGCCCACCATCTCCTTTCTCGGATACGTGATCACTGCGGAGGGAGTTCACATGGAAGCCGGCAAGGTGGACGCAGTGGCCAAGTGGGCGGAGCCCAGGACGGTGAAGGAGCTTCAGCGTTTCTTAGGCTTCGCTAACTTCTACCGACGCTTTATAAAGAACTATAGCCTCCTATCGGCTCCACTCACTTCCCTCTTAAAGGGAGGTCGCCGGGTACTACAGTGGACTCCAGAGGCTCAGCAAGCCTTCGACCGTCTAAAACTAATGTTCACCACCGCTCCCATCCTCAAGCACCCCGACCCTTCAAGGCCCTTCGTGGTGGAGGTAGATGCGGCGGACGTGGGCGTAGGAGCCGTGCTGTCCCAGTGGTCTGATGAACCCCGATCCCTCCACCCGTGTGCGTACTATTCCAAAAAACTTACCCCAGCTGAGCAGAATTATGGAATTGGAGACCGCGAACTGCTGGCCATAAAGCTCGCCCTCGAAGAGTGGCGGCACTGGTTGGAAGGAGCCCAGTTCCCCTTCACCGTAATAACCGACCACAAGAACCTCCAGTACATTCAGAACGCCAAGAGACTAAATGCCCGCCAAGCTCGCTGGTCATTATTCTTTGCCCGATTCAATTTCCACATTACTTACCAACCCGGCCACAAAAACACCAAAGCAGACGCCCTATCACGTATGCACTCACCTGAACCTACCTCTGACGATCCTGATCCAATTCTACCCCCATCTGTCTTTCTCGCACCCATACTATGGCAGCTGGATGAAGATATACGGGCCGCCACCTTCGAGGAACCTGCACCACCGGAGCTTCCCCCGGGTCGTGTCTATGTCCCAAGCCGTCTCAGACCCCTTCTGCTGGATAGTACGCACACGTCCCCCGGCTCAGGACATCCTGGCAGCAGGCGAACCCTCTCGCTCCTCCAGCAGAAATATTGGTGGCCCAACATGAGCAGGGAAGTGGAACGGTACGTCCAAGGATGTTCGGTCTGCGCCGTCAACACAACCCCACGCCGCTTACCCGAAGGTAAATTACAACCGTTACCTATTCCCCGCCGACCCTGGACACACTTGGGCATTGACTTCGCCACAGACCTGCCCCCCTCTCAGGGTTACACCACAATTTTAGTGGTAGTCGATCGATTCTCGAAAGCTTGCAAATTAATACCTCTCAAAGGTCTCCCCACAGCACTAGAAACCGCAGAGGCACTATTCCACAATGTATTCCGGAACTTCGGACTCCCAGAAGACATCGTGTCCGATCGGGGACCCCAATTCATTTCCAGGGTCTGGCGGGCCTTCTTCCAACTTCTGGGTACCACAGTCAGCCTGTCATCCGGATATCACCCTCAAACGAACGGGCAGACCGAACGGAAAATACAGGAAATCTCCCGCTACCTTCGGACGTACTGTTCCCAACATCAAAACACCTGGAGCCAGTATCTACCGTGGGCTGAGTATGCGCAAAATTCCCTCCGTCAAACCTCTACTGGTCTAACCCCATTCCAATGCATTCTAGGTTATCAACCAGCTCTGTTTCCATGGACTGGAGAGTCCTCCGAGGTGCCCGCGGTAGATCACTGGTTCCGAGAGAGCGAGAGGGTGTGGGACTCAGCGCACGTCCATCTCCAGCGGGCAGTACGGAGGCATACGGAACATGCCAACCGCCGTAGGTTACCCAACCCCGTTTACCTCCCCGGGGACCAGGTATGGTTGTCCACTCGAGACATACGCCTCCGGCTGCCCAGTAGGAAGCTGAGTCCCCGCTACATAGGGCCCTTCACCGTGCACTCACAGATCAACCCTGTCACCTACCGTCTAAACCTACCTCCACATTACAGAATCGCCCCCTCGTTTCACGTTTCCCTACTCAAGCGCCACACTGAACCCCTGTTCCCTTCCTCCACAGAGTCGGAGTCACCTCCTCCTCCCGACCCGCCAGAGATCCTTGGAGATAACATCTACCAAGTCCAAGAAATCCTAGACTCCCGGCGGCGGAACGGCCAGCTCCAGTACCTAGTGGACTGGGAGGGGTTCGGACCCGAGGAGAGATCGTGGATACCCCGTGACGACATCCTGGACCCGACTCTCCTCGAGGAATTCCACCGCCAACATCCCGAACGCCCAGCTCCCAGAGGTCGTGGTCGTCCCCGTCGCCGTTCTTGGGTGCCAGGAGTCACCCGTGGAGGAGGGGGTGATGTCACACCCTCTGCACGTTCCCTCAGCCCCAATCACCACGATCCTCCACCAACCAGCCAATCACCACCACAGCACACCCGTGAACCATCACCAGAATACTAATCACCGTCACCTGCACCGGCAATCACCACACCCTTTATATACCTACCTCTGCCACTCACTCATCGGCTGGTATCAAAGTTGCATGGATGTTTCTCTGTGGATCTTCTCCCCCTCCTGTTGTCTCTCCTGTGCTCCTCGTGGATTCTTCCGATGTTCTCCTGTGCTCCTCGTGGATTGCTCTGATGTTCTCCTGTGATACACGTTAATCGTGTTAAAGGGAAGTGACTATTGCTAACGCTATGATCCTTATGAACTTGAACTCACCTGTTGTGTTTGTTTGAAGATTTGACCACAGAGACCTTATTTCACCCGATTGCACGTGTGTTGTACTGTGCACGTTTGTTAATAAATACCTTGAAAGATACTCACCTTCTCCCTTTGTGTGTGGTCGTGACAGTGATACTATTTTTTCAGTATTTTTGATGAATAAACCAGAAAACAACATTTATTTAAAATAGAAGGTAAATTTGACATCAATTTCACGCATCTTCGCTGCATAAAAGTTATTTTTTTTAATTGTTTTGGAAAAATATATTAAAAATCATGTGCAATCATATGAGATTAAGTTTTCCCTTTATAAACAATTAACCATGGTTTTATTATAGTAAAAGTTTAGCTTCCATGTTTTTTAGCATATTGATTATCATTTCTAAGCACAGTTTTACAACAAATACCATGGTTAAACTATGGTTAGTGTAGCAAAAACATGGGTAATTTGTGATTATGATGGTTTAACTAGTAACCTGACAAGATTTTAGGTGTCAAAATTTGACACAGTGACTGTAGTAGACAACAAAAAATAACGTATAGTCTTAAAATTTAACCATGGTTTTACTACGAATAAAACCAAAAAACCATGGTTAATTTTCGCAAGGGTCAATGTACATGTAAGCCCAGTTCAGACTACACATTATTTTATATCGTCTATGAAAGTCACTATATCAGATTTTGACTCCTAAAATCTTGTCATGTCATAAACAAGAATCATGTCGGACTACACGATCATCGCTTGCCTTCTGTTACGACATGCAAGCAGTCATCGATAGTGAGGGAATATATAGAAGATGCTGTGAGTGTAAACAAAAAATGGCTAGCAAACAGCATCTTGTCATCTGAAAACCCCAAAAATAAAGAAAACTTGAAAGTGGACACAAATCTGCATTGCATGAAGAGGTCAGACTGTCAAAGAGAACTAAGGTAAAAATAGTTTTTATTTAAAAACTTATAAAACATCTTATAAAAGCTGTTTTATTTCACATGGAGCACCTCAGGTCACCTTATTTGGGCCACCATTCTAAGATTACATGAGCGCCAAAACCCTACCCTAAATATGGTTACAGTGTCTGATGTGATCAGAGAGGGCACTTTCACAAGCAGACCTACAAACGCCTTCCAGAGATCATGAAGGTACGGGACGTTATGTGAATAGACAGGCAGCATCTATGTGAATGGCCGTTGAGCTAATTAAAGGTGATGAAGGGTACAGGCCTTTGCTCCAGGAGGCCAGGTACAACTGCATTAGTTTAGAGTTATGGGCCTGAGGGAATAGCTGTGGACTAGTTAAACGTGATGAAAGGTATAGCATTTTGCTATAGGAGAGCAGATAAAGGGGTCTGCTGAATTAGTTTAGAGTTATGGCCTTGAGAAAACGACCTAGAATCATTAGAGGTATATGAGTCTGTGTTATGGGACTGATGTGTTGCAGAGGTTAATATAGCATTATTGCAATATGGGCACAAAACACTTTGATTGGTCCTTGTTTTTTTCTATCTATAAAAAAAAAAAAATTTTGTTTGTCACATACACCCATGGTACAATAGCAGTGAAAGTTTGTGTTTATCATGCAAGCTCTTTAGGCTACGCAAGTCACTAATTACTCCAAAAATATACTGAGATTTCACACTGTAAAATATTGTCATGTGTTGTTAAATATCTGTTGAATGATTGATTGATTGATTGATTGATGTTTGTTTGAAAATTTGGGGTCAGTAAGATTTTTTAACACCACCAGTCAAAAGTTTTTGAACAGTAAGATTTGTTTTATGTTTTTTAAGTCTCTTCTGCTCACCAAGCCTGCATTTATTTGATCCAAAGTACAGCAAGAACTGTACAATTTTGAAATATTTTTACTATTTAAAATAACTGTCTTCTATTTGAATATATTTTCTAATATAAATTATTCCTGTGATTTCAAAGCTGAATATTTAACATCATTACTCCAGTCACAAGATCCTTCAGAAATCATTTTAAAATTCTAATTAGCTGAGATATATATGTATATGTGTGTGTGTGTGTGTGTGTGTGTGTGTGTGTGTGTGTGTGTATTATTAAACAGCTGAGTAGATTTTTTTCAGCTTTCTTTGATGAATAGAAAGATGAAAAGAATAACTGCATTTATCTGAAATAGAAATCTTTACTAACCTTGTCAATATATTTATCAGCACTTTTGATCAATTTAAAGCATCCTTTCTAAATAAAAGTATTAATTTCTATATTTCCTTCTCCCTCCAAAAAAATCATACTGAATCCAAGTTTTTGAATGGTAGTGTATAATAATTGTAAAGCTTTTTATTTCAGATAAATGCTGATCTTTGGATCCTTCTATTCATTAAAGAATCCCGAATACAAAGAAACTGTTTGGTAAGCAGAATAAACTTCTTTAAGAAACTTAAGAACTTTAACTTTTAAAATTCTTACTATCAGTGTGACATGATCTTTCAGAAATCATCATAAAACATTTCTTATTATTATCAATGGTGAAAACAATTGTGCTGCTTAATATTTTTGGACACTGTTTTCAGGATTTTTTGATGAATAGGAAGTTCAAAAGGACAGCATTTTTAAAGCATTTTTTGCAACAATGTAAAAGTATTTATTTATGTATTATTTATGTATATGTACCCTATTTTATTTATGGCACCTTATTTCATTTTTAAAATTATTTTTATTATTAAGTTTTTTTTTGCCACTGCTTTTGTTGTGTCACGCACTGGCAATACTTTAAGTATAATAATCATGCTTTGAAAATGTATTTTGCTTTAAAAAGTTGTATTTAATATGATAAAATAAACCTGTGGTGAATTGGTATTGGTGAATATTCACCATATTAGCACAGTGAAAACTGTTGTGTTGCTTATTATTTTATTATTCAGGATTCTTTGATGAACAGGAATTGCAAAAGAACAATATTTATTTTAAATAGACATTTTTGAAGCATTTTTCCAACATTGTGAAAGTCCTTACTACCACTTTTTATCAATTTATTGGATCTTTGCTGAATGCATTTATTTATTTATAAGTAACCTGTTTGTGACACTGAACCACAAAACCAGTCTTATGAAGCAGAGGTGTATTTGCAGCAATCGCCAAAAATACATTGTATGGGTCAAAATGATCGATTTTTCTTTTATGCCAAAAATCATTAGGATATTAAGTAAAGATCATGTTCCATGATCATTTCCTACTGTAAATATATCAAAACTTAATTTTGATTAGTAAAATGCATTACTAAGAACTTCATTTGGACAACTTTAAAGGTTTTGTGGTCCAGGGCCACATTTTTTATTAATAGCACCTTATTTAATTTTTTATTATTATTATTAATATTATTATATTATTAAGTAGCTGTAGTATTTGGTTGTTTGTTTTTACCACTGCTTTTTTGTGTGTGATGCACTGACAATATTTTATGTATAATAATCATGCTTTGAAAAGTTCTTTAAAATTTAAATTTAATTGTAAACAACAATTAGTAACAGTCATTATGCAAGTGAAATTTGTATTTGATATAATTGAATCCACCTGACTACCTGTGTTGAAGTGTTGGCATAAAGGGCCTCAAAAATATTGTCCCGGGACATTTTAGCAATGGTCCTCATTTTGAATAGTAGAAATAGTTCTTTTCACTTTTTACAATGCAAATAGTTACATACAGTCTTGTGCATAAACGCATGCTTTCATGTGAAAAATGCAAAGCACAATGGCCGATTCAAATAAGTTCGAAAAAACAGTAGCACATACAAGCTTCTGTGAGACAACATGTTCCTAACAGACTCTGGCATTCAAATACCTCTCTCTCTCTCTCTCTCTCTCTCTCTCTCTCTCTCTCTCTCTCACACACACACACACACACACACAAAATGAGTCATTGAGAGCTTTTTCACAAGAGCTCACTATGAGATGCCAACTTCATCAATCCATCTATTTAAACTGCTCATGTCTGCAACGCATTGACTGAAAACACCATTTAGCCAATAGAAAAATGAGACCGAGAGAAAGAGAAAAGTGCAGATGAAAGGACACAGAGATGTACAGTGAAGTGAGTGGGGTGTCTGTATTGTCAGGGGTCTGAATGGTCTGTGGGGAGGAGGAAGGCCATTATAACAGTTATAATATCAGAAAAAGGGGACAGAGAGTTGGAAAAGCGGGGGGAGTTGCATGGGTCAGAGAGAGACAAAGGTTACACAACAAATTATTCACCCCTCCGCTGGCTCTATTCTGCACCCTTTTGTTAAGTATAAACGCAGCTTGGCAGGGTCCACAGAGAGCTCTTCAATTCACAGTAACAACTCATAAACAGCCACTCATTATACAGTACAAGGGTCCGTTCAGATCATCAGCTTCAGAGTGACACACAAACACATGCAGATGTAAATGAAAGTGAACTGCTAGAACCGCAAGCAGACCTACAAACTCATTCAGAGACTCCTACACATGTTGACACACACTCCAAACCGGACCGGACAGCAAGAGACCCCCTCAAAACGGGGCAGCTTAGAGCGCCAGGGGGAGCAAAGGAAGTTTCATACCTTCTTCAGCTGAACTGTGCTGGACCACAAGAGAGACAGACAGAAAGATCCTCCACATTTCCATCAGAGCAACACACAAGAGAAGTCCAGAGAGGAAGAACACGAGAGAGGGAGACAGGAGGAGAGAGAGAATGAGAGAGAGAAGGGAGGAGGAGTCTGTCTGCTCGTTTTTATCTCAGATTAAAGAGAGGAGAGAAAGAGAGGGGGTGGGGGAGCGGGGAGGAGTATTTATGTGTGATGATGATTATGACTGAGAAGTCACTGAGCAAAGAATGAGGAGAGAGAGAGAGAAAGAGAAAGAGAAATGAAGGGACCGATAAACTGAGTTTAGATACTCACCGTGATGGACAACCTAAAACGAGTTGGGCTTGTTCGCAGAAAAAGTGTCTAGACACGCAGGAGACAGACGCTCTCACAGTCACATTTGGTGAAGGCTCTGGTTTGGCATGCTGATAGGGCACAGCCAGCCAGATTGGAAATATGCATCACTCAGTAAAAGAAGCTTGGAAACCTGCCTGCGTGTTTTCTTTCCCTCTCTTCTTTCAGTTGCTGCTTGTTTTGTTCCTGGAAAAAAAATACATATTTTGAATATTTTCTTATGGGCTTGGTCTCACTTTCCACACACACTTAGAAAGGTTATTCAGTATAGGCTGTCATATAAAAACTGCTGAACTCTAGAAGACTACGGTGGTGTACAATTGTAGCTTTGAAAACAGCGCCTCCTTGTGGACACAGTGATTTGAAGAGATCGGTGGTGGGGTTCTGTATACACTGTTGTGAGGGAAAAAAGTTTTGAAGGTACGTTTAAGAGAAGCCTAATGATTCAATCATCATCACACAAGTGTAAAAGAAGCAGTATATTATCTTACAATTTTTTCGCTTACGCTCTTCGGCGCCCTCATTTACTATATGTGACCCTGCTGGACCCCAAAAGCAGTCATAAGGGTCAGTCAGTTGAGAGTTGAATAAATAAGCTTTCCATTGATGTATGGTTTGTTTGAATAGAGCAATAATTGTTCGAGACACAACTATTTTAAAATCAGGAATCTGATCGAGGGTCCAAAAATTTTTAAATACTGAGAAAATCGACTTTAATATTGTCCAAGAGAAGTTTTGACGTCTCTGAGATGTACGTGCTGTCAGGGTTACTAATCAAAAATTAAGTTTTGATATATTTACGGTAGGAAATTTACAGAACAACTTAATGGAACATGATCTTTACTTAATGTCCTAATGATTTTGGTGTAAGAGAAAAATTGATCATTTTGACCCATAATGTATGGCTATTGTTAAATATACCAGCGCTACTTAAGACTGGTTTTGTGATTACGAGTCACATGTCTATATATTTTCTTCCATTTTACCTGTTTTTATCGTGTTCCGTAAATTTTTTTTTTTAGTCCTAATAGAAGTGCGAGCCTCGGGAGCGAACCTTCCTACAAGCACAGAAAGCCAAGTTTGTTTCAAAGACTCGATGTCCATGAGCAGTTCAAGTTGTGAATTGGATTTAGCGAATTTGTACAAAAATAAAATTAAATAAACTTTTGTCATGTCGTAAGTGTACAATATAGGCCTAACAGCAGTGAGAGAACCCCCCCCCCATTAAATTAACATGTTGTTTCATGCATGTTAAGTTATTTACATTGTTAAAGAGTTGGATTCTCATGTATAACAGAGTATTTCTGTGCCGAATGCACACTTCTGGGTTTCTTACAAGTTTCGGAAAGTTTTCTTCATGACGTCCTGAAGGGTGGAACTCCTTGTATGGGCATTTCTCCCGAAAGAGCGCGCCCGCGCACACATTGACCATTCCAGAGCTAGAGCAAGAGCTAGCCCATAAATGCGCTTTTCCTCTGGCTGCACTGCTGCACGGGACTCACTCGGGAAGAATATCTCTAAAGAAGCGTGATTTTGGATGTAAGGCAAAGAGAACCTTGCTCAGCTTCCCGAGGAACCCAGCGTTACCTGAACAGTGGATGATGCAGTTTCTTTTTCCGGGGCAGAAACTGAGTTTTGCACGTGTGTTTGTTGATGAACGTTTTATAAACAAAGCCTAGTTTGACGCTGGATTTACAAATCGTTTGATACTGAAAGATGAAGCAGTCCCAGCTATAAAAGATCCCAGTCATATTCAGAACTGCAGATGGTAAGTGAAAGGCATCAAATGTCTGTTTTGTTGGCATTCGGCGCACGAGTTCTTGTCAATCTTTAGCTCCGCCCACGGCACGCCTCCAGGAGCTCGGCTGTTTTCGGAGAGAATCGTAAAGCTGTATCTTTCTTGTGTAAATATGATAGAACCAAAGACTTTTTGGAGATATGAAGGACGCATATAGTCTCTATAGGTACTCAAGATTCACATAAGAATGGGTGAAACTTTGTGCGTTATGCCCCCTTTAATGTTTTAAGCATCTGTCGATATCCAATTAAAGTGCAAACTTTAAAGGATAGTGGACCCAAAAATGAAAATTCTGTCATTAATTACTCACCCTTATGTCGTTCCAAACTGAACACCAAATTAAGATGTTTATAGAGTGTTTTCAAGAGGTGTCATAAATTGGTGGCACTGAACGTAAATAATGCCACTGAACCCAACTGGCAAACTTTGCTGATTATTTATTGTTGAAAATTATTTTCATGTTTTGCACTAATCATTCAGATCGGGAAAAACATTTGAAGTACTGTAGACTGCCTAAAGTTATAACAAATCAAGTAGAAGAGTGCAAAAAACTGGGGAACAAAAGGCGTTTGTGGTTGGCGAAACTGAACTATTTCCAGGTCAAGAATCTTGACAACATTCATGTTTGTTCTTATCATTTCCAGTCAGGTAGCTTAAATGTTAGGCTAATATCTTAAATAATACTGCTCCTACATATCTTTACCGCCTATTAACTTTAGTTTGTCAAAATATTGCGCTCTTTCCTGCTTACTAGGTCCTTCTCTATGTGATTTAGCAGCTTCCACATGGGTTTTCCATGGTTTAGACAGCATAAATTAGCAAAGCAACGTATTTAGTAGTACATTAACCATGCAATCCATACGGTTGTTTACATCCGAGTGTCTCCAATATGTTCAAGCATCCAAGTAACTGACCAAACTGACTCAGCAAGGATCCTACCACGGTCAAGGTACAGACACGTAATAAGGACATTGTTAAAGTGGTCCATGTGACATCAGTGGTTCAACTGTAATTTTACAAAGCTATGAGAATACTTTTTGTGTCAAAGAAAACAAAACTAAAGACTTAACAATTCTTCTCCTCTGCATCATGTAGGCACCATTACTGAGAGTACCATGACTCATGCGTGTGCATTCCTCTGCTTGTAAACAAGGCACAGCGCATGTGTCATGGTATTCTCAGTATTGGCGGCAGACTGTACCAGAAGAGAAGAAATCATTGAATAAAGTATTTTTCAAGCTTTGAATGTGAAAAGTATTTTCATAGCTTTGTTAAAATTAAGTTAGAACCACTGACTATTTTGACAATGTTCCATGTTTCTGTGCCCTGACCATCAGTAGGACCCTTGCTGTCTATGAAGGGTCAGAAAGCTCACGGATTTCATTAAAAATATCTTAATTTGTGTTCCGAAGATGAACAAAAGTTCTTAGAGGTTGAGTAATTAATAACAGAATTTTCATTTTGGGTAAACTATTCCTTTAAAGCACAATCTTTCAAAAAAACAAACAAACAAAAATGATACTTTTATTAGAGTAAACTTTATCATTATTGTGGCTTAAAAGTAAAGCAATATCTATTTGGATGCATGACTTTTATGATATGATGCAACATGTCATGGGAAGGAACAGGCCTGTCATGACACATGATAGTTATCTCATAAAAAAAAAAATGTACAGAGTTCGTGATGCGAACACTCACAAACACATGTCAAAGCAAATCTTGTGCAATGGGAATGTTTTAATCTTGTCAATCTCACAAAAGTGCTTACGGTATTACATACACTCATATTTAGAACAGTTTGTTTGAAAAAAAAGAAGAAGAAAGAAAATAAAAACCTAAGATTGGAAATAAAATCATTAAAACTATAAATATAACAAAATATATAAATATTTATATATATATATATATAAAACACGTTCACAAAAACAAACAAAAAAAGAAACATCTTTGGTGCATACTCCAAAAAACTCCAAAAAGCATTTCAATCATCCAGTCAGACTAGTGCAGCAAAATACAGTAAGAAATGTAAACAAACAATATATACACAGTAGAGTAACTACTTCCAAAAACCAAAAGCCTACTAAAAAAGCACAAAAAGAGCGACTGGATGCACATAGGTCCATGTTGAATAATAAATATGTGCTTGTGACCATTGGATGCCATGATTAGTTTTCATATGATCCTATATCAGTAGTATTCATCAATAGTATTTAGAAAAATGATGAACACCATTTAAACATCAATAGTTAATACCTTCAGTACCATCTACAGAAACAGCAACACATTCTGAAATACATAACTGGACACTGGACAATTGAAAATCGGATTTAAACAGTAAAAATACTCCTTTGCACAAAAATCCAAATGCTTGTGGCATGAATAGTAGCCGTAACAGGAAATAGACAGCAGTTCACTGCGAGTCTGATTAGCACATACATTCAGTCTGACTTAAAGCTACTGTATGTGATGCTTTTACCTTGAAATATCTCATGGTACAGTGACTTCTATTAAAGTATATGGCTTCTGTTCATTTCCCACGCTTCCTCCCAAACGTCTGTTTTGGAAATTAGCTTGTTGAGCAGGTATGAAATACTGCAAAAAGGACGAACTGCTTTACGTCAGCAACAAATGGACATGTATAGCTATCCACTTTAATTACGACGGTGAATTCCACTCACTTAACTGTTGGTGCCTCCAAAGTCACTGTTTTAAGCTTTTGAGCAATATGGGAAATTTGCTAACCAACTATGTAAATATAATATATAAGTCATAGTAATCAGTTTAATATTACACATGATTATGTGACAAGTGCTTAGTGCTCAGTAGAATTCTCACACATGAGTTATTTTAAAAAGACAACTAAACTCTAACTAAACATACAGTACTTTAACATCTGCAACCACATGTAATACATATTTGCTCATAATGACTTTATAACTGGCAGTTATAAAAAGGCTTTCAATACCCTAACACTGTTTAGTACCTCTACATCAGTGGTTTTCAAACCTCCCTGCTGAAAAAAAAAAAAACAATAGAAACCAATTTGTAACAGTTTTAATGGAAGCTGTAATGGTGCCTGTTGGTCTCTAATTCTATTGGTATTGGTGGCCTTCTATTGGTTGCTTGTTAAAACTAATAAATCCTAATGAAATATGTCCCAAAATACTCTACAGAAAACCATTTTTAATGGTTTTAATGGTTAAAAGTTGATTGTTTGTAATGCTTGTAGTGGAAACCATTAGAATGTTGTGATGGTTTCTATTGTTTTCTTCCAGCAGGGCTTTGAGACATTTTTAAACCCTATCACCTTTTTGAAGAGAACTCATGTCGATAATAATAAAAAGCCACAGTGATTTGACACCTGAAATGTGATTATTTTAACATCTCACTATCTCACTGATCTGCTTGATAAATACGACAAGTTATTTCTTTATAAAAATGCCCATTATTTAGCTGCATCTGTTCTCTATTGTAAACTGTATGGGTTGATTTAAGGTGTCAATCTTGTGTGGGTTGTGTTTTTTTTTTCTATAGGTTTGCTCAGCTTTTCTCCTGGCCTGCCAATTCAGTCATCTGAAACTTCTCTGATGATGGGGATACTGGCATTGTGATGGCACCGTCTGGGGACGTGTAGTTGGCAGCGTTGGAGCCTGCAGCATTGGAAAACCCACTGGCGATGTCCTCAAATGTTCGGCCTTTGGTCTCAGGAACCCGGAAGTAGGTAAACACGAAGAAGATGATGAGGAGGATGAGGAATATGATAAAGACGTACGCATCGCACAGTTTCTGAAAAGAAAGCAAGATAACAATAATGCGTTTAGCTCTTGTGTCCTTGAAAAATTTAAGACCGTTAAATTCGATGACAAGGTTCTTACCAGTAGTTTTGGAAAAAGCAGGCCGACAAGAAAGCTGGCGGTCCAGTTGCAGCATCCTGCCACGGCGATAGCTGCCGGGCGTGGACCCTGAGCGAATAACTCTGCCACTATGAACCATGGGATTGGTCCTGGTCCCATTTCAAAACTGGCCACAAATCCGAACACTGCCAGAATGGCCAGAATGCTGATTGCTGAGGTTCCCTGTTAGCCGTGTATGGAAGTTGAACCATTTGGGGAGAGAAATAGAGAAATTATACATTTCAGTGAATGACTTATAACACAGATGTAAGTTGGTATTCATTAAAAAGATCATATACTGACCTCTACAGGTGCAGATTCGGCGACGGAGACTGCAGTCACATTTTTTGCTACTGTAGGGTTCTTAAGGTCAGAAAAGACAAAAAATTAATTTAATACATTTCTAAATAAGCTGTAGTTATTTAGGAGAATTGTAGTAGAATTACTCTACTTCCAAAAAATAAATTTGCTGATAATTTACCCACCCCCATGTCATCCAAGATGTCTTTCTTTCTTCAGTTGCTAAGAAAATAAGTTTTTTGAAGAATACATTACAGGATTTTTTCCATATAGTGGACTTTAATGGTGCTCAATGGCTTGAAGGTTATAAATGCAGTTTTAGTGCAGCTTTACACAATCCCAGCTGAGGAATAAGGGTTTTATCTAGTGATATAAAATTATATATTATATAAAAATTGCAATTTATATACTTTTCAACCTCAAATGCTCATCTTGTCTAGCTCTGTGATTTGCACTCTGTGCACTCCAGTTTAAGACAGTTTGGTTATGTTGAAAAACTCCAATCTCATTTTCTCCTCTAACTTCAAAATCACCCTACATCGCTGTACCAACCCAGTGAACATGCAAGGAGAGTCAAACAACCTTTACAAAAAAAGTAAAACAGCGATGTAGGTCGATTTTGAATTGAAAACATACCCTAACTGTCTTGAACTGGAGTGCACAGAGTACACATGTGTATCACAAAGCTAGACAAGACAAGTATTTGTGGTTAAAAAGTGTAAAAATGGCTGATCATTTTGCTAGATAAGACCCTTATTCCTCGGCTAGGATTGTTAAGAGCCCTTTGAAGCTGCATTTTTAACCTTCAATCTGTTGAGCACCATTGAAGACCACTATATGGAGAAAAATCCTAGAATGCTTTCCTAAAAACGTATTTTTTTTTGCGACTGAAGAAAGAAAGACATGAATATCTTGGATGTCATAGGGGTGAGTAAATTATCAGGAAATGTTTATTCTGAAAGTGGGGTAATCCTTTAAATCCATACCAAGATTTAAATGGTTTATTTAATAATATAATGTTATCTCGCAAGTCCCAAACTCACCACAAGTTTAAGCGAAATGGTCATAAGCAGAGCACAGAAAGCCATTCCAGCCAGTCCGATCATGTGAAGTGTTCTTCTTCCTGCCCTCTCCACCAGGAAGAGCTGTTGAGCAAAGCGGTGGAAGAGTCAAAACACAGTCCTTAAGTAACAACATATTAGTACACCCTCATAAAAGTATTTAAAAGACATAAGGGCATAAATATTGGAAATAACAGGGTGATTTTTGTTTATGTGAGTATTTTAGCTTAGCTGTGTAAACTCACAGAGATGACAGTGAAGAGAGTGTTGACGGCACCCACTCCAATAGTGGCAAAGACTGCCGCAGTGATACCTGCATTTCTGAAGATCTCTGTAGAGTAATAAATGACCTGGAAAATTGACAGAAAACACAGCTGGTCAACATTCAGAAAAGTTCATGTCAATATTCTAAGCCGAAGAGGGGGAAAACATGCAAGGAAGGCTTAGAAATGGACAGAAATTAATTGATTTGTCTTGTTTATGAGTAAAAATATCAAAACATTATTTAAAAAAAAAGATATGTTCACTAGAGAGAATTGTGTACTATATTACAACTTGTTAGAGAGAATATTATTATGTATTACAAACATACAGTGGTGGCCAAATTATTAGAACACTAGTATTTTCACCAGCTGAAAAATGGTTTCAAGTCAGTTTTCACATCATCCTCTAGTCTGTCTGGAATGACATGAAGAAACAGAACAAACTGAGACAGACTAAATCCAGGAGAACTTTGGCAATGTCTTCAAGATGCTTCAAGAATCCTACCTTCAAAGCTGTAAAATGAGGTATCACAAATAATGTCATAAATACATTTTGTTTATCAATTAACTTCTATTAGCTAAATGAAATCAATATTTGGTGTGACCATCCTTTGTGTTTAAAGCAGCTTTTGCCCTAGGTGCACTTGCACATAGTTGTTCCAGGTAGGTCTCTTAAAGGGTCCTGGAGACGTTTTCACAGTTCTTCTGGATTTAGTCTGTCTCAGTTTGTTCTGTTTCTTCATGTCATTCCAGACAGACTGGATGATGACGAGATTAGCACCGGCTGTTGTCAGACTCCTTGAGCAAACAAATATCTCCCTGGATTATTACAATTAATGGCAAAATAATGTTTGGAAATGTAAACTGATATTTCCTACTGACACACTACAGCAAAATATAGAAATAACTGACTTAAAGCCATTTTTAGCTGGTGAAAATACTAGTGTTCTAATAATTTTAATCACTGTATATTATTATATGCTTAATTTTCATCACCTCAACTGTTTTTAGTCATAAAAATGAGGGAAAATAAATCAGTGAGGGAAAATAAATCGGATATATAATAATACATAGTATATATGTAGTCTACAGCAATCTGTTTAGTTATAAAATTAGTTATTTTTTGCAATGTAGACTTTTAATAAATTTGTGCTGATAAAATTCAGTTCAGGCATTCTTTCAGACTAGAACTGTGTCATTGGTATTCAAATTCCTTATTATAGCTTTATATAGCTTTATCGGTGGCGTCATCTTGATGGGTTTGGAATTTAACATATTCTTCAGACAGCCAAGCAGATCTTTGTCATTGTTTAGCAAAGCAAAACAATATATGTGACCTTGGCCCACAAAACCAGTCATAAGGGTAGTTTTTTTTAAATTGAGATTTATACATCATCTAAATAAAAAAGATTTCCATTGATGTATGGTTTGTTAGGATTGGAGAATATCTGGCAGAGATACAAGTATTTAAAAATCTGGAATGTGAGGGTGCAAAAAAATCTAAATATTGAGAAAATTACATTTAAATTTGTCCAAATGAAGTTCTTAGCAATGCATATTACTAACCAAAAACTAGGTTTTGATATATTTATGGTAAGAAATTTACAAAATATATTAATGGAACATGATCTTTACTTAATATCCTAATGATTTCTGGCATAAAATAAAAATCGATAATTTTGACTCATGCTATTGCTACAAATATACCCCTGCTACTTAAGACTGGTTTTGTGGTCCAGGGTCACATATAGACTAAAGATATCTTGTTTGATGGATATGTATCTAGAAAAACAAGGCACTGCTGGCTATGAAAATGTTTAACAGGATCAGTTTATCAAATAATAATTTATACATGGTGCGAGAAGACTTGTATGAAGTGTGGAGTGTGAGACTCACAGCGTTGATGCCGGACAGTTGTTGGGACAGCTGCAGGACTATGGCAATAATAATGGGCTGTCTGTAAGCGGAGTTACGGAACAGCTCTGGAATAGAAACTTTCTTCTCCATGGACATCTTCAAGGCCTCTTCCTTCATCTCACGAATGTCGTCCTCCACATCTGAATGCCCACGAAGACGTGTCAGCACTAGGGGTAAAAACAAAGAGAGAAAGTCATACATAGTCAGCGCAGAAGAGTAAATGCAGTTTAGTTGCTGCCTGAGAAGGTGGAAAGGTCCTGGGGCTTCTAGAATCGTCACCACCTTTCTCCTCGCTAGCAACAGACAGGCCTCCTGCTTATCTACACCCTCATTTGATGCTTCTTAAGACTTTTTTCAGTCATGGCAGACTCACCTTGGCGTGCCTCTTCCTCCTGGTTCAGACTGATCAGCAGGTATCGAGGACTCTCAGAGCAGAAGAACAGCATGATGGTCTGTAGTACTGCAGGCACAGCCGTCAGAGCCAACAACAATGGCCACAAAGTCTGAGACCCCAGCAATGACTCCAGACCTAAGATCTACAATGAAATCCACAAAAATATCCATTTATAACTATTTCGTTCTTACTTTCTTACTTACTATTCTTGAAGTATATAATCGATATATCACAAAGCAGTAAGATGACTTCCACAAAAGGATAAATTCTGAATTACAATGAACAGGGACTAAAGCCTTCAAGGTTTAAAAAGGACCCAAAACCACCATAAAAGTGTCATAGAAATGTCCAAATATCTTCTTAATAGGGGTTGACCGATTATCGGTGCTGATATTAAGCAGTTTTATGGTTACTGGTTTTAGTCATTTTCAAAACCGATTTGCCGATAAAATGATTTAACAGCATTTAAAAAAAGTTTTTGTCAGAGCCCTTATTATTGTTAATTTTAACATTCATTTTTATTTTTACATCAAACATATGTATATATCGTCTACTTGATCTGTAATAATCAGATTCTGCATCTGCCCCGAAAAACACATATCGGTCGACGCTTACTTCTGAAACCATAAAATAACTTTTGCAAAGAAATTATTGAACATTTTTGTTATTTATCTGTCAATTTCTGTTGCAATTTGAGAACCATTCAGTCCAATTCATGAACAAATAATTCAGACCAGTTTTGTGAAATGAACTGATTCATTAATAATATCTGACTCAAGAGAATAATTTCTTCACAAATCAAGCATCACTACTTAATGAGGCAAGGAGTTCCCAGGATTTGTAGGGAATAATAACTCACATGTCAGTCTGTACCTTGCAAAAAGCTATCATATGACTTCAGAAGAGTGAATATAGCACACAAATCATATAGACTATTTGATTATACTTATATGATGCTTTGAATATTATTCAAGCTTCAATGTCTTTATAATTGCATGAAAATACGATGTTTATATGGGTTTTAAATGAGAAAAGCGAGAGTAATTGATGACAGAAAGTTAATATTTTATGTGTGATATCCCTTTTACCTCTATGGAAGCCTATTTCCGCCACTGAATAGAAAATAAAAAAGTAATTGCGAGTTTTTATCTTACAATTCTGACTTTTTTTCCTCATAATTGCGTGTTTACAACAATTACAGTCAGAATTGCGTAATACAAACTCCCAAATGACTTTTTTTTTTGCAAATGCGAGTTTGTGTCTCGCAATTCTGACTTTTTTCTCACAATTCTTTTCAGAATTGTAAGATATAAACTCACAGTTGCAAGTCATAATGTCAGAATTGTGACTTTTTTTGCAAATGCAAGTTTGTATCTCACAATTCTGACTTTTCTCGCAATTACATGTTTTATATCTCACAATTCTGACTTTTTTTCTCAGAATTGTCAGATATAAACTCAATTGCAAGTCAAAATTGCGATATATAAACTCACACTTGCAAAAAAAGTCAAAATTGCCAGTTTTTATATCGCAATTTGGACTTTTTTTGCAAATGTGAGTTTGAATATCGCAATTCTGGCTTTTTTCTTCAGAATTGTGAGATATAAACTAGTCAGTTACGAGATAAACTAGATTCAATTCTGACTTTTTTCTCAGAATTTTGTGATATAAACACATTTGCAAATTGTAAAGTCAGAAAAACTTGCAATTCTGACTTCTTTCTCACAAATGCAAGTTTGTTTCTCACAATTCTGACTTTTTTCTCACAGTTGTGACTTTTTATTTTAGCTCTGTGAGATATACACTCATAATTGCAAGTCCAGTTTTGAGGGGGGAAAAAGACTTTCAGAATGTTTTCAGAATTGCGAGTTTATATCTCAATTCTGCCTTAACTTGCAATTTCGTGTTATAAAGTCCGAATTGCGAGATATAAACAATACTGAGAAAAAAAGTCACAATTGTGAGTTCATATTTTGCAATGCATCAAGCAATACTGACTTTATAACTCGCATTTACGGGTTTATATCAAGCAACTCTGAAAAAAAAAGTCGCAATTGCAAAGAAAAAAGTGAGAATTGTGATTAAAAGTCACAATTATCTTTTTTAAAATGTTTTATTCAGTGGCAGAAACAGGCTTCCAAAATTTTTCATTAACATTCATAGATTAGAAAATCTAACCTGTGCAATTAGGATGCCGATGACCACCCCGAGCTGGTGAAGGGTACCAAAAGCCCCTCGCAGTGCCGTTGGAGCAATTTCACCCACATACATGGGCGTCAATCCTGTACACAGGCCACAGAAGACACCAATAACCAGACGGCCCACTATTATCAACTCATAAGAGGTGCACATGTCGGATAAACCCATCAGGCCTCCACCAATCAGAGCTAGGATGTTGGACAGAAACATGGATTTACGTCTGTAATGAGAAGATGGGAGATGAACAAAGGAAAATTTCATAACAAAGCGCTTTGTTTACAGAAATGGTGTGGTTTTTAAATTTCTTACCTCCCTAGTTTGTCAACCAGAGTGCCGACACTAAGAGACCCGATCATGCCGCCAACATTGAAAATGGAAACAGTTAAACTCCACACTGTTGTCAATGTGGATTCTTCCATTGGCTCTCCAGTGCGCTCCAGAGTCACATTTTTGATGAAGTTCTTCACTTTCTGATCATCAACAGAGAGACAGATGATGAGTGCTGAACTAAGTAATGAAGTGTTGTTTTTTGAAGTCTAAAATGTTACTCACTTGATCAAACACTTACCACATCGGGTGCATTGATGACACCTGTGTTGTAGCCAAACTGTAAGGAGCCGATGACAGCCGTGGATACGCAGAGCATGAGGCACCATGTCACCTGCTTTCCCTGGACAAAAAGAAGGAATACACATATTGTGACATGCAGAAAATGTAAAACCGTAAAGATGAAAGCAAAACAGAAACTGAGGGAACCCTCCCATCAATATGGGGGTCCGTTTGTATCAAAAAGTTTGAAAACCCCTGCATTAAAACTTCCTCACGTAAAAATTCAAAATGCAATTCTGCATCCTTGTTTGCTACTTCAGTTCAGCAGCTCAATTGATTCAATTCCAAATGCCGCACAAATTCTGATAGAGACATATTACACAATACAGTATTTCCCAGAGTATGTAAGAAAGTGGAACACGAAAGTTGCACGAAAATTCTGAAATCTTAGGTCTGGCTGCTCTGACCCTAATGTCTGTTCCTTTTTCTTGTGTGAAATTAAGTGAAAATAGGAATAACAACCTAAGATTACAGTCTACTATGTAACTTCTGTAGAGCTGCAGAGGAACCTAAGTTGACCAGAGTTTAAAGAGTTAAAATTCACCTGACTGACAGCACAAATACATACGGCACACACACAGAAAACCACACATTTAGGCCAGTTCCTACTAGTTCTCACATGTTAAGCTATGTGGGTAATGGTTTACAAAGTTCAGTAGTCTGAGGGCCTGTTCTATAGGGTGTATTGGGTGACAACTTCTATTTTTAGAAGTTTTTTTAAGAGAGAAATACAATTAGTAACCTAAAAGGTAATTTGCAATTGTTTTCCATAATAATACACTACCAGTCAAAAGCTTTTGAACAGTAAGATTTTTAAAGTTTTAAAGAAGTCTCTTCTGCTCACCAAGCCTGTATTTATTTGCTTCAAAGTACAGCAAAAATAGTAAAAAGTTGACATATTTTCACTATTAAAAATAGCTGTTTTCTATTTGAATATATTTTAAAATGTAATTTATTCCTGTGATTTGGAAGCTGAATTTTTAACGTCATTACTCCAGTCACATGATCCTTCAGAAATCGTTCTAATGTTCTGATTTGCAGCTCAAAAAACATTTATTATTAGAATTAGATTTCTTTTAGGTTTCTTTGATGAATATAACATTTAGAAGAACAGCATTTATCTGAAATATAAATCTTTTGTAACATTATAAATGTCTTTATCATCACTTTTGATCAATTTAAAGCATCCTTGCTAAATAAAAGTATTCATTTCTATAAAAAAAAAGATAATGACTCCAAGCTTTTAAATGGTATAGTGTATAATGTTACTACAGCTTTTTATTTCGGATAAATGCTGATCTTTGTATCTTTCTATTTATCAAAGAATCGTGAAAAATGAACTCAACTGTTTTAAATATTGATAAAAAAAAATAATGTTTCCTGAACAGCAAAACAGAATGTTAGAAGGATTTCTGAAGGATCATGTGACACTGAAGACTAGTACCCAGGTGAAAAAAAAATATACTTAAATGCAACGAAAATACACTTAAATACCCGCAAATAAATTTTTAGTACATTCTTATTTTTTGTGTTAAATAAAAGTGTGATGTTTATACACTATAAATATACTAATTAAAAGTATGTTTATACTTCAGTAGGACTTTAGTACACTTGAAAAAAAAAGTACTAAATACCAGTAATACTTAAATAAATTTTTTGGTGTACTGAAATAAAGTATACTACAGAAAAAACATACAAAAGAGTTTTATTAGTGTGTTTTTTAAAAGTGTACTTTAAATGCTTTAAACATTAGTTGATTTTTAGTAGACTGTTTACATACTAATCCTAAGTTTAAAATAAGTTCATATATAAAAAATCTATTAGTAAAGTATTGTAGTAGAAGTAGATTTTCTCAAAAGTTGTACTTATGTACACTTAATATGAATGCATTATTAGCACTAAGATTTAAATTGATTTTGAGTGTGGTAATTTTAAGTTTACATTAAATTGATTTTATTAAAAATCTATTAGTAATGTATTGTAGTAGAAGTACATTTTCCCCAAAATTGTACTTAAGTACACTTAATATGAATGCACTATAAGCATTAACACTTAAATTGATTTTGAGTGTGGTAATTTTAAGTTATATTAAATTGATTTTATTAAAAATCTATTAGTAATGTATTGTAGTAGAAGTACATTTTCTCAAAAGTTGTACTAAAGTACACTTAATATGAATGCATTATTAGCACTAACACTTAAACTGATTTTGAGTGTGGTGATTCTCCCAGGTTAAAAAAAAGTGCACTAAAATACACGTTATTTAAGTATACTTAGTACACTTTTCAGTAATGTACTAAAAGTGCTCTATTTTCGCACACTAATTTTGTACTTATTGTACTAAAAAATAGTATTAAGTATATGTTAAGATAAACTTAATACCATCTAAGTGTACTCAACTGTGCTATTTTGAGACACCCTGAAGATGAACTAAAATGTGCTTTTAACATACTATATCTGTATTTAAAAAAATATATTTAGTTACAACTAGAAATACACTTGAACCCTACTTTTGAACATTTATAAATATATTTATGACTAATTTAAAGTATAGCAATAATATATTAAAAGAATATACAAAGTGTGAAAAAAGTGTGCTAAAATACAATTTAAGTACACTTAGTGCACTTCCCTAATGTACTTAAAGTGCTCTATTTTCGGCCACTAATTTTGTACTCAATATACTAAAAAATAGTATTAAGTATATGTTAAGATAAACTTAAAATCATCTAAGTGTACTCAACTGTGCTATTTTGAGACACCCTGAAGATGAACTAAAATGTGCTTTTAACATACTATCTCAGCATTTCCAAAAAATGTATTTTGTTACCACTTATAATAGGATTGAAACATATTTCATAAACCTTTAAATATACTAATTATACATAAAAAAATTAACTTACTGATTATTTAAAATACATGAATAATATATAACAAATGTATACAAAGCGTATTTATAATGTATTGCCCAGATATTTTTATCAATAAAAAATACACTTGTTGATTATTTAAAATACATAAATATATAACAAATGTATGCAAGGCGTATTTATAATGTATTTCCCACATATTTTTATTACAAAAAAAATACACTTGTTGATTATTTAAAATACATGAATAATATATAATAAATGTATACAAAGCATATTTATAATGTATTGCCCACATATGTTTAATAATAAAAAATACACTTCTTAATTATTTAAAATACATGAATAATATATGATAAATGTATACAAAGTGTATGTCACGCCCTTGGACTGTTTGTCTTGGTTTTTCCCAGTGTTTCCCCCATTGGACTGTCTGTTTGGTTTCTCCCATGCCCTTTTTTGGTCTTCCTGCTCATTAGTGTGATCTCCTCCACCTGTTGCTGTAATTATCTCCCCTTTATAAGTTTGTTTGATTTCTTTGTCCGGCTACAAGCGTTACACCTATGTTCCTTCGTTGTGTGCGCGGCTTCCCCAGTCATTCCTGTCTATCGTTACTCTGCCTGAGGATTTATTGAAGACTTTTTATTGAAAACGTTATTTTGTGCTTTCCTACACGCTTCGTGACAACGTATTAATAATGTATTGCCCACACATTTTTATTCATTACAATACAATAATTAATTAATTAAAATATATGAATTATAATAATAAATGTATACAAAGCGTATTTATAATGTCTTGCCCACATATTTTTATTAATAAAAAATACATTATAAACACGCTATGTATAATTTATTAAATATTATTCATGTATTTTAAATGATTAACAAGTGTATTTTTTTATTAATAAAAATATGTGGGCAATACATTATAAATATGCTTTGTATACATTTGTTATATATTATTCATGTATTTTAAATAATTAGTAAGTTTATTTTTTATGTATAATTAGTATATTTAAAGGTTTATGAAATATGTTTCAATTGTATTATAAGTGGTAACAAAATATTTGGAAATGCTGAGAAAGCATGTTAAAAGCACATTTTAGTTCATCTTCATGGTGTTTCAAAATAGCACAGTTGAGTACACTTAGATGATCTTAAGTTTATCTTAAGAATTACTTAAGAATAACTTTTAGTATATAAAGTACAAAATTAGTGCACGGAAATAGAGCACTTTAAGTACATTAGGGAAGTGCACTGTATTTTAGCACACTTTTTTCACACTTTGTATATTTTAATATACTGTATTGTTATACTTTAAATTAGTCATAAATATATTTATAAATGTTTAAAAGTAGGGTTCAAGTGTATTTCTAGTTTTAACTAAATATATATTTTTTAAAATACAGATATAGTATGTTAAAAGCACATTTTAGTTCAATTTCAGGGTGTCTCAAAATAGCACAGTTGAGTACACTTAGATGGTATTAAGTTTATCTTAACATATACTTAATACTATCTTTTAGTACATTAAGTACAAAATTAGTGTGCGAAAATAGAGCACTTTTAGTACATTACTGAAAAGTGTACTAAGTATACTTAAATAAAGTGCATTTTAGTGCACTTTTTTTTTACCTGGGTAATGATGCTGACAATTTTGCTTTGATCACAGGAATAAATTACATTTTAAAATATATTCAAACAGAAAACAGTTATTTTAAATAGTAAAAATATTTCAAAACTTTACTGTTTTGCTGTACTTTGGATCAAATAAATGCAGGCTTGGTGAGCAGAAGAGACTTTGACTGGCAGTGTATGTAGTGGATTGCTTCAAGTAACTTGCTCAATACTGCATTTGGCAAACACCAGTACAAAAAGAAACATTGCGCTGCACCTTTAAACCAGCCAGCAGAACCTTCTGGCATGTTTGCACCGGTCTGATGTTATGATAAAGACTTAAACACACACAAGCTGACTCCTGGAGGAGTGACTGTAAACAAGGATATGGGTTTCATCATGTGATCTGTCAAGAGCCACCTTAATGAATCTAACGTTCATGACGACTTCTGCTGATTGCATCACTGCATTTATCATCCCCAAACCACATATTTGCACCCCATATCCCGCAAAAGCAACCCTAGTCTTCCTAACTTAATTGTCCACATTAATGTATTAAATTAACACACTTACCCCCGGTTTCACAGACAAGGCTTAAGCCTAGTCCTAGACTAAAATGTAAGTCTGAGCTGTTTCAACTGAAACAAAATTGCACTGATTGATCTTAAAATATATCAGTGCCTTTGTTTTGTCTCAAGATTTACACCAGTAATGTTTTTTTCTAAGCATGTTTATAAAAATTACTTAAATGTCCTAATTGAACTATGGCCTAATCCTGGCTTAGTCTAAGCCCTGTCTGTGAAACCGGACCTTAGTGTTAGACTCACTTAACAGATTTGTAATGAGCTACAGTGGATGCTAAATTGGCACTCGGATTGGGAATTTCCATTCTGTTTGTTCATTCTAAAACAAGTAATAACTGGTCAGGATGCTGTTCATATTATGCTCAAGTTTGAACATGCCAACTGAACCCTGCATTCATGAAACCTGCATTCATTTCTCTGTGTCAGTTTTCTTTGGTTTCTTAATTCACATGCTGCAATCCAAGATGACAAAGCAGGTCAAACAAAGTTCCACTACCGCCCTTGCAATTTTTTTTTTTAAATAATTATTTAGGTGATGAGTCAAGTGAACTAAAAACTAATAGCCTGAAGAGACATTAACCAAGGATACCTTACTAAACCCACCTGTGCAACACAATAGTAACACAAATGCTACACAATCAGCATGTAAGCCATGAGATGACAACATTTCAAATCTACATGGGGAGCCCCAGAATATTTACTGCAGTTTTCGCATTGCAACTAGTTTCCTGTATATGGGATCACTGTAGTAACTATGAAAGCATACAGTTAAAGTCAAACGATAGTTGTTCATGAGTCCCTTGTTTATCCTAAACAGTTAAACTGCCTGTTGTTCTTCAGAAAAATCTTTCATGTCCCACAAATTCTTTGGTTTTTCAGCATTTTTGTGTATTTGAACCCTTTCCAACAATGACTGTTTGATTTTGAGATCCATCTTCTGAGGACAACTGAGGGACTCATATGCAACTATTACAGAAGGTTCAAATGCTCACTGATGCTTCAGAAGGAAAAACTATGCATTAAACTTTTGAACAGAATGAAAATGTGCACATTTTTCTTATTTTGCCTAAATATCATATTGTATTTAAATTAGTGCTGCCCTTCAGAAGCTACAGAAGATACTTTCCTGTTTCCCAGAAGACAAAATAAGTTAAATTTACACTGATCTTCAAATTCTTTATGCATATTTTTTCCTTCTGGAGCATCAGTAAGCGGTTGAACCTTCTGTAATAGTTGCATATGAGTCCCTCAGTTGTCTTCATTGTAAAAAGATGGATCTCAAAATCATACAGTCATTGTTGGAAAGGGTTCAACAGTTTAACTATCACTAAAAAAAACAACAAACAAAAAAAAAACAGCTGTGGATCATTCAGGTAACAACACATTATTAAGAATCAAGTGTATGTAAACTTTTGAACGGGTCATTTTTTTACATTTATTTATTATTTTCTCTTGTGGACTGTATGAAAATGTATTTTATGTCAAGTATCTTATTCAGGTCAGTACTAAATACAAAAATAACATGCATTTTGTATGATTTTGCAGATTCTGCAAACTTTTGACTTCTGTAAGCGTACTTTTTGTACTTTAAAGCAAAAAAAAAAAACTATTTAAACAATGATTAAAAAATAAATTAAATGAAACTTAATTTGACATTAAAATGTACACTAAAATGTTAAAAAACAGTGATGGAAGTGTAATCTATTTATGTTAATTAAAAAAAATATGACTACACTAGTGCACATTCAATGTAATTTAGCACATTTGTGATATATATTTTTATAAATCATAATGAAGAAGGCAAAACCTCATCACTCGTTTTGTATAAAGTCACAGACAGAAGAGAAAAGACTCTACCTTACTGTCCTGCATCTTTTCCATCCTGCTCTCTGTTGCGAAACCCAGTTATTGCGATTGAGACAGAGGTCTTCTGTTCTTCCTCTTTTTGCGGTGAAACCAAACGTATGTTTTCAGGGAAAACACAAATCCGTATTTGGAAAAGCCTCTAGAAGGGAAAAAAAAAAAAAGAATGAATAGCTGTTGTCACTAATGCTAAGGAATAAGACAATCCTTTTATGTCTACATCAAGAACAACTACCAAAAAAAAAAAAAAAAAAGAAGCTTCCTGCCACGGATGTCTGCTGAGTTGAGATGACAGTTGAGCATCAGTATTGTGCAAAGCAAATTGCAAAGTAAATGTGGAAGTCAAACACAAGAGGCAACTCTGTCAGCACAAGAACCAACCCTATAATGTTGCTCAAATCTGTGGCTTTCATGTAACATTAAATCCTGCATCAATCTCGAGCAGTGAATAAAATAAAACAACAGCTTCAATCAGCTTCCCTGATTCAAGACACTAGTACTTTCTGTAAGTAGGCCTACTGTAAATCAATAATTCAACGTGGTCAAAAAGTACAGTGAACCTCACTGCATGCTCAGTGGAGTGCCAGAGTTAGCCAGATCACTCATTTGCATCTGCTGTCCTAGGCAGGATGTTGTTACATAAAATAAATGACAGCACTCCATTACAACCAAAAAAGAAAAAATTACAGTATCAAATCACATAAAAAAAATCTAAATCAGTGATCACATATTTGATTTAGTTTTTTAGTTAGTTTTGAGTTAAATAAGGCAGCATCGTCGTCAATACTTATATAAACATAATTCCTTGACTAATTATAAAAAATAGAAATAATAAAATTATATTTACGTTTATGTTTGCAGAGCCCGTGTGTCGATCAGGTAGTTGCTGGTGTGTGATGAAACTCTCGCGTTGGTGGTTATATAGAGAGTGCGACACGAGCTCCAGCACGTCGTCAAATCGGTGCTCCCCCTGTTTCTGTAACATCTGAGTCACAGGATTAAACCAGAACTTCGTTTTAAGTCACTAGCGTAACATCCTTTTGTTAGAAATGACGGTCACGTCTCAAAAACTAGTGAGCGGCCATCTAGTCAGCATCATCTGAGCATCACTCGGAACCTGACAATGACGCCTGAAACGCTGTCTAAATAGGCATCTCATGAGGTTTTGAGGCAAAGCCTGTTTTAATGTCCTTATTTGGTTATTCGCCACATAGACTGGACGTGAATCGCGGCTCTGTTCCTCAGGCTCAGCATCCCACCAGATTCAAACCTGCCAAAAGTTTCTGTCCGACATAATAAGACCGTTATTGTTGTCATGTGAGTGCTTCTGTGAGAGAATGACATCTTTTTTGTTTGTTAACAAGTAATTCTCTCTTCCGAGACCGGACAATTTGCGGGGTTTTCTGGCACTTCATTACAAGTGTGTGATCTAGTGATAACAAATGTTTCGCCGCCTACGCTCGTTAGCTTTTGTTTGTTCACTGAAATTTGGCTAAAAGGCATTACAAATGAATTTCTTTCATATTGGATTACGCACTTTTATCAATTATAACTTAAAGTTAGAAAGTATTTATTGATTTGTGTTTGGGTTAGTGACCTAAAAATGTATGTTTACGTATAATTATTATATTGAGTACAATGTAATAGCATATGAAATAAAATATGTAATACATAACCACACGGAACACTAGACTAGTCGTCTGTGTGTGTGTTTTTAACAGACAAACAGGAACTTGCTAAAGGAAACACATTTTGAGAAGCGAGAGCTATTGATAGCATCCTGCCACTGCGGTCTTTTTTTATCTTTCAGTACAGTCCTAACTAAACTCTGAACCCTTTAAGATAAATTCTCTGGGAGCACAACATTCTTTTTTTATTTTAAAAACAGACACCTGTATTGTATTGTATTGTATTGTATTGTATTGTATTGTATTGTGAAGGGTATCCTTTTACCATTATACTTCCAGCATCAGCTGGTCAAGCTTCTACATGCTTTAGTTATGTACTTGATCTGTCACTGACATGAAAGAAAAGTTTAACACAGACAGACTTGTACAAATAAAAATATGTGGATAGCATATTTTAAATATGCACTGAGGTTATTAAGAGAGCATTATAACAGCTTATGAAGTGCATAATAAAGCACAGCCTAGAAATACAGTGAGCACTTGGAAACCTTGAAGCAGCTTGTTTTAAACAAAACTTACAGTATCAAGGGCAGAAATATATTTAAAAAGCACTTAAGTGTTCAAATCTTAGATGTTTACTAAGATCCTTCTATTATCTGTTGAATCCCACAATATTTAAAATATCAGTAAGCTTAATATATATATAAAATCATAATTAATTGGGTACTTTCAGTTGGGCTATCCCGAACCCTAAACCCTACATTTTAACTTATGAAAATAATACTGGAAAAATATTTGGATTTTATTCCATTGCTGATTTTAAAAAATCTCTTTTTGACTTTTTTTTTTGTAAATTTTGTAAATCAAAAACTTTATGTAAAAAAAGAAAGTCACAATTACCCAAACAGTGTACGTTTTAGTCCATTGCTGAGGCTGATTTTAACTACACCCCTTCATTTATGATCAGGAAATGTGTATGTGTGTCACTCTCTCTCATAGCTACAAGGTGTGAGTATAGGCCCCATCATTTTGAGGTAAATTGTTTTTAAAAGTTAGAAAATCTGTTTGTAACTTTAAGGAATGTCACTACCGAACACCTTTTTTTAAACACTTTTTTTGGGAGTTATATAACATTTAGCCCCCCCCGGTTTCATAGACGAGACTTAAACCTAGTCCCAGACTAAAATGCAAGCTTGAACTGTTTCAACTGAAAGAAACTTGCAGCTGATCTTAAAATATATCAGTGCCTTTGTTTTGTCTCGAGATGGACAGCAGTAATGTTTTTTCTAAGGCACATTTATAAAAATTACTTAAATGTCCTAGTGGGAGTTCCATAAAATAAATGTACCAAATAAGCCAGGCTTATTTCTGTTAGTTTGAGCCAGTTTTGAGCCAAATCAAGGGACAATAAGTCAGACTAACTGAAATAAGCCTGGCTTATTTGGTAAAATTTATTTTATGGAACACCCCCTAATTGAACTATAGCCTAATCCTGGCTTAGTTTAAACTCTGTCTGTGAATGCAGGCCTTAGTTTTTATGTATACAACGTTTTATAACTGTGCTAGCTAACCGTGTGCTGATTAGCATCTTTGAGATAAGGTCAAAAGTATCTACTGAAACATTTGGTTTTACCAAAACAGTCACAACCAAAAGATGTCATTATTGTTTCGCTAGTGACAAAATGGAACACAGTCCTTTTTTTGGGAGAAATAAAACAATACTTTTTGTAGTTTTTGCAAGTTTTTAGTATTTTAGTATGCAAGTTAAAATTATGTAATGTAAAATTGCTACTAAAACATTACTGTCACTACAGAAAATGTGCTGTCACGACTGAAACATGGAATTTTTAAAGTATATTGAATTATCAGCTAAGATGTTAAGATAGTATTTGCTTCAGTGTATATTCAAACTAATGATTCCTTAAGTTTGAAATCAGTATGATCAAATTTTTGCTGAAAAATTGGATTCAAAATACAACAACTCTCATAAATCACACTGGAAATATTGTTAAAATTGTAACTGTTCTTGATTTACCTCTGAAAACTTTTTAATGAAATAGAAAAATATAATTGTAAGTAAAATCTTAATAGGTTAATATAACCCTTCTCATGAAATTATATATTACTGTGCTTCGATAACGACAAATTTGGGGAAAGGACAAATATTCCAAAACTTTCTTAAAATACAATATGAGAATTAACTGCATAATTACTAGAAAGGTGTACTTTGGACATTTTACAATTTGCATACATATAAAATTAGCAATCCCCCCCCCCCCAGAAGTTTTCAACTCTGATTTAAACCAATTCTGTAGAATGGCCCATATATGATCCTAAAAAAGTTGTTTTTCCATTCAGAAATAAGCAAAAGTTCACGTCACTTCCTACAAGAACATAATCCTGTATATTAGAAACCAAGTAGACCTATCTTCTGCTTTACCCCATATGCATAGTGAACATTAATACTTAAAGGGATAATTCACCCAAAAATGAAAATCCGGTCATCACTTACTCACCCTTAAGTTGTTCCAAACCTGTATTCAATTTCTTTCTTCTGTTGAACACAAAAGATATTTGGTAGCCATTGACTTTCATGGTATTTTCCCCCCATAAGTCAATATCTATCAGCAACTGTTCAGGTACCAATCATATTTTGTGTTTAACAGAAAAAAGAAATGGGTAAGAAAATAAAGGTTTGAAACAAGATCTGTGTGTAAATGATAATTTTAATTTTTGGACGAACTATCCTTTTAAGATAACTTGATTGCTACACATCCTTTGCATCCTTGAGCAAGACACTTGGCACTGCGGGGCATCTATTGAATAACCTATTCTGACCATCTAACCTCTGACCAGGGTTGCCAGGTTTTCATAACAAAACCTGCCCAATTGCTACTCAAAACTAGCCCAATGGCATTTTGAAGGGGGTCCGCCGGTAAAAATCGCACTCCGGGGGGTAAAATACACGTTTTTTGGAGGGGTTCCCCTGGTACAGTTCACATTCCAGGGGATAAATATAACGTTATTGGGGTCGTTTCAACCCGCGGACATGAAAAACTACCCGCACAACAGTATTAAAGTAGCCCAATTCTGTGGGAAAACCGCAGACTTGGCAACACTGCTTCTGACCTTTTTACCTCATGTTTTGCATCAGACATTAGAAATATATAGTAAGAGAGGAATTTCTAGGCACTGCAATCAGTATAGTCACTGCAGCTGAACTGTGTTAGTAATGGTTGCATCACAATGAGAGTCTATTTCATGCTACTTTACCGCCATCTGCTGTTTTAAAAGCGCAATGGTCAAATAGGATTAAACAGCCTTTATGCTGGGTAACCACTCACAGAACCTACTAATTCCCCCTAATCACCGATTTCATGTAAATTCATCCAGTATTTTCAAACTGAATCAGCCTATATGTGGCTCAATTCAGTATGTTTATGATAGTTGTTGATAATGCAATTGTTCAGATATTATTCAATTTTAAACCTTGAAAAAAAAAACATAAATGACAATTTTCAATAGGTTCAATAGGTTTAATGGCTGATTTAGAACATTATTAGTTGAAATTGTGCATTTTTATTTTGTAAATTGCAGCCATAAGATGTAGAGTGACACAGAGCACAATGCTAATGTAGGACCTTCAATGCTGAAGGTCAAAAGGTCATAGGGTTCCAAAACCCACTCTGAATGACCTTTCATCCTCCAGCAGGCAAACCAATAACCAAGACAACTTCAAACTGGGATAACATATATTATGAGGTACTCTACAAATTGTTGGGAGTTCATGAGTGGATTGTAACAGTGACCATTAGATCTTTCCGGGAAAGCTTCCATCATCAATCTGTCCATCCCATTTCTCCACCTGAAGAAAAGAACAAAGACAAGAACACATTGTATATCAAACAACTTCCAGCAGACCTTCATATCTCATCAGCTTTCACAATGATTGGTTGTCTCTTGTTGAAGGGAAACAGTAATTATTAAAGTTAGAAGTCTGCTAGAAGACTGACAAACTTTTCAACCTCCCTAAAATTAAATTTCATAACTTAGCCATTCTAGAAATACATTTTGCCTTCTTTTGATCTGAGTTGTTTATGTTTTGAAAAGGGATCATGACATCATTTCATCATGATGATCAGTAATGGAAAACCCTGCTGGCAAAATTGTCTAATACCTTATATAAAGAAGAGTCTGTGTTTTTTAACCAATTTATTTTGGCTTGTTTCACAAATACTGAAAAGTGATACTGAAGTTCAGAAGGTGCTGCTTGTGATGAACCTCAACTCTGGGAACACGTTGGGTGTGTGTCAATAATGGAGAATAGGAGCTTTGTGTTGGTATGAGACTGCATCCTGACCATCCACAAATCTTTCTCAACATTTTGATGACTAATGAAGCCGTCTGCAGAGTTTACCAGGATTAATCCAATTTTGGACATTCCTCGATCAATGTCATGAACTCTACATACACTGCAATACCTTATGTGTAAAGTCTTTAAACACGTCATAGCCACACTTGACAGTTCGCAATATGATGAAAGCAGAAACATTTCATTCTGTTGTGGCAGATTTCTTGGCACTACCTCCATTTTAGTCTGCAAAACTACCAGAAGCTAATTTAATTATTCATGTGAGTAGATCATATATAAAGTCAATTAGGGATGCACTGAAATGAAAATTCTTGGCCGAAGCCGAACAAAATTAAACACTGGGCCGAAGGCTGATTACCGAACACATGTTTTTCCCCTATGTATTTTGCCAATTTTTTTTTTTCACCATTGCATAAATTAAATGGCCAAAATGTGCTTTTTACAGTTTTATCTTGCTTTTCATTAAAAAAAAGGTTCCATTAGAAAACAAATAAAAAATATTTACATTTTTAACATTCTAGTAGACAATGCAGCCTACCAAAGCACAATTTAACTTAAAAATAATTATTACTAATTAGTAAAATAATATTCTTCAGCCATTTTTAAGACCCCCTATTTATTTTTGTACAAATAAATCCAGTCTTGCTGGGCAAAGGAGAATGTTATAATAAATGTATTAATAGAGCTGTTGTAATGATGATCATCATTATTTTTGTCTCACTTTATTTTATTTTACAGAACAACATTTTACAATACTAACATTTATGAATGTTCTCTTCTCATGGAAGACATGCGATGCGGTTCTAAACAGTCTCTTGCTGTCGGTGCTTGTAATGGTTTTTGCGTCTTTCTCGGACAGTTTTAAATGCTTCCACACTGCCACACTTCCATGTTTGCTGCATTAGTGCACGCCTCTTTTTGAGTGCATCACATCATTGTTCGGTATAATTTATTCAGCCTTTAAGCTTATTCCGCTGAACACCGAAGAAGCTTTTTTGCCATTTTCCACTAAATAATTGTGCTTGCCGAACATTAGGCGCATCCCTAAAGTCAATGCAAAGATGCGAATAGACGCAAGTTTGTGCCAGGTGATGCAAATGACGGGAATTGGGCAACAAAATTTCCCACGAGTGCAAAATAGAGTCTTCCGCACAAGTTGAAAAATTTCAATAAGAGCAAAAAAAAATTCATGACACATTGCAGGCCAATCAGCAAAGCATTGATTTTATTCACGTGAGTGACACGATGAACATCCTACAAGTAATCTAGAGCAATAACGCGATGAGAATATTTGCTTCACGTTTGGTGTGCACACAGCATTAGAATAAGAAGCTGAAGAAAACTAACATGAATAAAACTGAAGAGAGTCCACTGAAATCAGTATTTATGTATTTGTAAAGTGTATGCGGCACAGAAACTAGTGAAAATGAAGGAAAAAAAGTTGTTCTTGTATAGTTTTTAGGCTTGGGCGGTAATACAGTAATATGGTATACCGCGGGATCTAAAAATAGCAACGGTATCAGTTTCAATACCGTTATACCGTCATAAAACAATGCACTTATATAGGAGACAAGGATTAAATATTAAATATAATGTATTTAATGCCTAAAAATGCGTAGTGATGCGCGGCGCTGCGGATAATCCACGGGTCGGTTAATAAAAAAATGCATTCTGATTATTTGCGGGTTTCATCAGGCAGACGATTTCATTTGAGTGTAGATTTTGGTGACAGAAACAGTGACATTCCCTATAAAGTTTGAAGGGAGTTATGCCTGTGCTAATGCTATTGAGCACGGTAATGCAGGACGGCTTTGCGTTTACCCACTTCTCTGATGCGCATCATTCAGTTGTGTCCTGCATTATACAAAATCATGACAGTCCACCGCATGAATAGCTAATTCAATCGCATGTTAATAAATTGAAATATTCTCTAAAAACACCCAGTAAAGACAGCGATGTGGTCAGGACCGTGGCGGCTTCTTTTGAAATATATTTAACGACGTGCCTAATGCGCCCGCTGTGTCCACAGATTCTGCCTGTTCATTCATACGCGGGAGCATGTCAGGCTAGGCACGCAGTGGTATAATAATAATTATTATTGATTATTTGAATCAGTAGATTATAACGAAAACAATACCTTAAAAATTAAAGAAGCAGATTTTTATGGTCAGACATTTCTTGAACTGGTGAACCCCTGTAAACTTCAGTCCAAGCATGCGTTCAAATAGTAAGTACAGAGCGGCTCTAATACAGAGAAAACCCGACCGATTTCGTCAGTGATTGCGGAGAGTCGCATCCAGATGTCAGTTAACGTTATTCTTTTCAGCGTGAATTTGGCTTAAAATCATGAGTGATAAACGTATATAAGTGTGCAGCGATGTGCAGATCAGCTGAATCAATCTGCTGTTAAAAATGAACCATCCATTTCATCATGCAAAACTAAGAATTACAATAAGTGTAATATGACATTCGGGTGCGGTTATCTAAATCAGGGGAAAATATAGGTGTGGGTGGATAATTTATTTGAAGCTGCAGATTCGGGTGACGATTGAGCCCATCCGCGCATCTCTGCGTGGTTGTCATCACGTGACAGTGTGGAGGAGAAAGAGAGAGATGGCGAGTCGCGCAACCAAGTGACCAGGGGCGCGTTTCCCAAAAGCATCGTAGCCAACTATGGTCGCAAGTTCCGTCGTTACCAACATAGTTCAACGATTCGGTGTTTCCCGACACAAGTTCAAACGAACATTCGCAAACAGCGTCACAAATCTATATCTTCCATTTAAACTAAATATAAATGCATTTTAATCTGTATCTTTGTGCGTCCCATAAGCACCGTTTACGAGTAGTGCTTGTGCACAAATGCCTGAGGGAACCCCAGTGTATGACGTGAGAGGGAACCCGTGATGAATCAAACATCAAATAAAGCGTAATGACAGGGGGGAAAAAGATAGTAAATGAGTCATTAGGTGCCTTGTTCAATATAGCTGCATTTTTGAGATCTCTAATCAGTTAAATAGCCGAAGTTATCACTCGGTTACGTCATTAACAACGGCCCTACATTGTTGAACTAATGTGGTTCAAACGACGGAGATGCGACCATGTTCGGGAAACACTCGTGAGCTAGTTCGTTTCCACAACAATGCATCGTATGGAGGTTAACCAGCGAGTTATGTCGTTCTACGGGAAACGCACCCCAGGATGTTTATGTTAATTTTATTCTGTTTGACTGTTGTATTTGCACTTTTTTTTATAAACTGCTATTTGTTGTTAATAAAAGTTATTAACATTGTTGTAGTGTTTGGTATTCAGTTTCTGAACGGTATATGAACAAGCCAACAGTTTGGTGACGCTGTCTGAGCCTTACGTCATAATTTTTTTATTATTCACGGTAATACCGTATACCGGGGTAAAATAGGGAGGATGTTTGACAGTATCAAAATTTGGATACCGCCCAAGCCTAATAGTTTTCCTTGTTGATCATGTATTTCTTTCTTTTTTCAGTCAAATTCAAGGATTTTTCTTCATATAGTGAGACTTCAATGGGAGCCAACAGGTTGAAAGTCCAAACTGCAGTCTCAATGCAGTTTTAAAGGGTTCTACATGATCCCAGCCGAGAAATGAGGGTCTTACACCATGTTTACACCGACCTAAGTCTGTCTACACTAGATGCGACAAAGCAACCGTTGCAGATCATTTAAACTTTGTGTGAGCACGTCATAAATAGAAAGCGGCAGCAGATTACTGTCAGGGATCTGCCGTGTCGCGTTGCATCCAGTGTAGACAGCATAATAGGTTCTATTGTATTTTGTCTGGTGTGGACACAATGTTATCTAGCAAAATGATCTGTCATTTACAAAAACAAAACAATCTGTATATACTTAATTAAAAATACTCGTCTTGTACTAGCTTAGCCATGCACATGTACTCCGGTTCAAAATGGTAGGGTAAAAAAAAAAAAACTCTGTACAGGGATTTCGACTTTCATGTTTCGCTTTGTAAACTCTGGGTTGCGTGCGCGATTACCTACTTTGTGAGGTCGAGTTAGTGCAAGACGAGCATTTGTGGTTAAAAAAAAAAGTATACACATTTAAAAGATTTTTTTTTTTTTTTTATAAAATTACAGATCGTTTTGCTAGATAAGACCTTTATTCCTCAGCTGGGATCATGGAGAGCCATTTGAAGCTGCACTGAAACTGCAATTTGGACCTTTGAACCCATTGGCTCACTATATGGAGAAAAATCCTGGTATGTTTTCTTCAAACACCTTAATTTCTTTTTGATTTTATGAAAGAAAGACATGAACATCTTGGATGACATGGGGTGAGTAAATTATCTGGACATTTTAATTCTGAAAGCGAACTAATCCTTTAAAAGATCAGATTCCATATGGTTTGGTTATTATTATAGTTTTGATGGCCTCAAAGATAAAAGATCAAGACTAAATGTCACACTTAGTACTTTTTTCACTGCTGTATATGTAATGCAAACCAGCATTGATTGGAGTGTAAGAAGTCTGAGTTTTAAACCAGAAAGGATCAGATAAAACGAGTGTGGTCTTTGACATTTATGATGTGGTGGAAAGCCATCTAAGAAGTTCAAGTTATTTTAATGAAGAATTTGCTCATGAAATAACACTATGTATATCTATTAGGAAACTAAGGTCAATCTTGATTTTCATATTTACTCAAAGGTTCTGTTCTAAACAAACTTACCCAGCTCATTGGACACAGGCTCTTGTAGACTCTCTGATACCATTCGCATGGTGAAATGTCCTGCCCCTTGCTTGACAGAGCCTTATTACACCTGTGGAAGTCTGAAAGGAAAAACAATAGCAGTAAGCAATCCACCCTGAGATCAGACAAAATAGAGTACAGTCTCCAACCCTGATATCTACAATGTGTTATTCAATTCACAATGCATTTTGATTAAAGTCAAGATTGATAAGGTCAAATAATCGAGTAGATAATTATAGTTCATAACTTCAGGGGTTTGTTGCACTGGACTAACACAAGCAGAGACACCAGAACTGGAGATTTACTACAAACAACCCTGCTTTAACACTAATGTGACCTTCAAGAAACCAAGTCCTGATTGCTCCAAAACATCTATGTGTGAGATCAGATTAATTAATAATAATGGTAAAAAAGCACCTGGTAAGGTCTCATATTTGGTATGATAATTTTGTTTAAGCTTGTGTGTAGTACACATGTTACAAAGCACTTGTGGCGCAATGTGTTTATTAATGCCAAAATTTTGAGCATGAATATGAGCAACACAATCATTTTTGCAGCACTTACCAAGATAATTTTGGAAACAGTTTCTGGTTTGGTTTGTGTTTGGAAAACGGGAATCAAATGGAGCCGTTTTGTAGTTCTTGATCTTGTCCTCAATAACATCAGCCATTTTCAGTCAAATATAATGGGTCTGTGTGACATATAATAAACATTCATTAATAAAACATTTAAATAAAGCACATAATTGAACATTAGCTGCTCAAATGTAGTATGTTAACAGTGTAAGAAAGCAGACGACTGTGAGTGACATTCACAGCCTCAGTAATGGTTTGAACTGACGCCAGTGTAGGGATGTTAAACTTATTTGATATACTTTAAACGAGTTCTTTAAACTTTAAACGTACAAATGTAAATTGAACTTGCAAACACGTAAAACAAGTTTATTATACGTTCAAAACAGCAGACATGTTCACTTTAGTAACATAACCTTGATATACCCGGTTTAAGTAGCCTGTGTGCTAGCTCGCTAACTAACTCAAAACGAACCGTTCCCGTAAAACTCCCGTTGCGGTTTCGTGATTTTTGCTCAAGAGAAAAGCTAAAGCGTTACAATAAACCTTCCACGAGATGTGAAATTTAACCACAGGCTACATTAAGCAAATACAAACACGGAGGCCTACCTCTTGCTGTGCCCTTATCGCAACGTCCTCTCGAAAGAGTCTTTGAGCGCACTGAATTATGGGAAGACCAAGTGTGTGGTGGGGGCATGAGGATGAGTAAAGGCGTGACTTACGAGACTAAAATAATATTACGAGTGTATATTATTTACACACTTCACGAATAGCATTCATGTACGTTTATCTAGTGTTTATTTTAATCTTCAGATGTAACATGCAGGAAGTAAAATAATAATATAATTGAAAATACAACAATGTTAAATAATAAATCACGTAATAAAATAATAATAAACAAGGCGTCAGCAATATTAATAAAACAATAATGTCAATGCACCATATAACAAAATATAATAACAAGAGAAAGAAATTAACGAACAAATTAAATGGTTTAAATGCAGGCGTTAACCTTAAGGCGTTTACCAATTATTTTAAAAAAAATCTATATATTTACCAATAAAAAGCAGACACTAAAGTGCTTGGAAGCACAATATAGCATAAGATATAGTGTCATCGGGTAAATCATAAAGTGGAAAAAGCCTACAGAATAATACCATCATATAAGCTATTAAGAATCCAACTCTGTCAAGAATATTTCTGTATATTTTTATTCACTGCCTGATAATTTAATTTATTTGCGTTTTAGTATTTATGTTTAATGCTTTTGCATAATTGCTTTTTTATTTATTTTGACATATTCTGATATTTTTGTACTGCAGTTTTAGCTTCCGCAAGCAAATCATTTTATTTATTCTTATATAAAATTATTTTTTGTAATTAATTGATATCGAGCACTTTTAGAAATCTGTGGCCCAGCACTTAAGCTAACTAGGCCTTATTCATGAGAGTGTAGTTACTTTCCTCTGCCTTTGTAGGGCACTGCTGGCTACCAAACCGACCTTTTCTCATTCCCCAGCTACAGTAGAGAGGTGTAAGAGATGTACAGTAAGAACTTTTTCCCCCTGAAAACGTGTGCTACCGTATGCACAGTTCATTCCAAACACATTCCCACTGACCAAGAGCCAGGAAGAGCTTTCACTTACACGTTAAAAACAAACATAGAGGGACAAGTCTGAATGACGCACAGGAGCCTTCACAGCCTGCTGTCAATGCTTCCTGTCTGAGAGACCAACCGCTCTCAAAGCTTTTGGCTTTGCTTGTCGGTCTGACATGGTGCATGTAAGTGCGTGTGTGTCCGTATTCATATGTAGGACTCCATAATGGCGTTACACTGCAAAAGAGCATGAGTTTAATTCGTATATTTGCGTTATTCACAGTTTTCTTTAACGCAGAGGTAAGCCTATGGGTGAGACTTCCGGTTCATTAGCCGTGATAGAGAAATAACAAGAAGTATAACAACGTGCAGTAAACGGTAAAACTGTTTGCACTACATAAATAAGATAATACATTAAAATAATATGGTAAGATAGACCAATTTGCAATATAAAGCAGAAAAACAAGCTGTTTTGTATAAACAAAAAGGATAAAATGAGAGCGGAAGCCAGACTCATAAAATTTACAAATGGTGGATGCAAAAAGGTGAATAAATAAAGAAGCAAAATAGTTACTAGTTCTACTTTTCTTCTTGCTTTATGCGTAAATCATTAAATTTGTGTCAGGTTTCTATTTTAATCATGAAAAAAAATGTTTAGTGCTATATACTAATACTTACTACAAATACTTACTCTTGTACATACACAAATAGGATATATAGATATACACACATTCGCATGTACGGATGTACACAACGTTCTTCTTTCCTGACACATCATTCTGTTGTTGACAAGGTCAAAGGTTACAGGTGCCTCTCTGTCTCTGACATCCTGTCCCAGGTTTCCTGTTTCCTTTTTTTCCCTAGGCCTACAACAACCAACGAGTGTTGTATAAAACATGCTGAGGCAAGGGTTAATGATTCTAGTGCTCCTCTTTTGGTTAATAAACATGTAAAATCTTTTCATTCATTCATATAGATTTCCTGAGGATTGTTTCTACAGACATTAGTCGGCGTAGCACTGTATTCAATCCTGTAAAATTCAATATGGCAACTATCCTGACGCAAGTCTATTGAATTCTCCAACTGTCAGACAATTTCCGGCTCTGTTCTGATTTTGAATGAACATAATGGACATCCTGACTAGCGCTTATAACATTTTTCGTCTTGCGCTTTGTACGTACAGCAGTGTCATTGACTTGGCTTTATGCGTATACTTCATATTCTCTCTCTCTCTCTCTCTCTTTTTCAGGATATAGGTGTTGTCCATTGGGGAGGAAGGAAATTCTGTCATTTAGAACAATGGGCCTGCTTCTCTATCTATAGACGCAGAAAACGGGAGAAAGAAACGAGAGAAATAGAAAGCAAGAATAAGGACTAGAAGACCCTTCGAAAATGAAAAAGACACGCTAAAAACTAGGTGAAAGAACAAATTCTGATCAAGCAAAACAAGGCCTCATGTAGAAAATGGACT
The DNA here is from genome assembly GCF_049309525.1 of Garra rufa. Taxonomy (NCBI): domain Eukaryota; kingdom Metazoa; phylum Chordata; class Actinopteri; order Cypriniformes; family Cyprinidae; genus Garra; species Garra rufa. The sequence continues at coordinate 26,336,084 of NC_133369.1, forward strand.
ATTTAAACCTAATTATTCTGGAATAAGGAGACACAGAGACGACCTCCACTGGAATTTATTTGATATCATTATAATACACTTCACAAACAACAACAGCCATTCCGAAGATTTATCCCGATATAAAGAGGAAGCCCGTCACAGTGGGTAAGTCGCATTCAGATCATCCAGTGGCGAGAAAAGCCATTTTACTGATGCCAAATGACTGATTTGGAGCTGGAGTCAGCATATGCTGAATACCTTTCCCAACCAAACGTTGTAAATTGTGTTTCTTGGTTGTTCTACATCCACCATTTACTCTGTAGAATGTGATGAAATCAATTATGGTCAAAGAGTCAACACATTAACTCACTGCACTTTTGAGGAACGACAGAGGGCATATGACACTTAGGGGGTCTGTTCAGGGGTTTTCCCCGTCTGTCTGTGAGGATACATGGAGGTGAAGTCCACAGTCCGGGTGGAGGACAAAAAATGTATGTTATTATGTATAGCCGACGTTCAACGCTTTTAAGCAAAGTACAGCAAGGATGATATTCATAGAATGTGGTTTGGCTGCACGGCTTATCCTCAGCAGTGATAGTTTCATGTTGGTTGATATCCTCGTCATGGCCTCTTGGCGAAGCCACTTGACTTTTACTTGACTTCTACGAGTATGCTTAGCTCAGGAGCAACAGTGCCAAACCTCTGGTTTTCATTAGACAAGTAGACATGAATGTGAAATAAATCTTTTTCTCAGAGCCATAACTACTCACCGCCTGCCCTGTCAACTTTGTGGCATTCCCCACTAGCTGCGTTAATGCTCTGTTACTCATAGACTCTTATATGACGAAGAATGTATGACACTGCACGTCCCGATTATCCAACGGGACGTTGGCTTTTCATGTCATTTGTCTGATTTTGGAGATAAATAAATGTCAATGACACAAGTCAATATTAGCCGTCACATGGATATCTTATGTCTAGTGTTTCTCTGCATCTGACTGTTAAGACATTTCCCTTTCTTGCTTTTTCCTACTTCCCCCCCTGTCCTTCCTTTCTCAATTTATTTTTGTCATTTTATCTTTCCATTCTCCACACTCCCGTCCCATCCAGTCCTTACCTCCCTCTCTTACTCCCTCAGATGGAGGAGTCTGGCAGTCCCCGAGTTAGGAAGCTCCATTTCCCAGTGGGCTTGTGGATAAATTCTCCACGGAAACACTTCGCCAAGCTGGGAGCTCGCTGGCCCAGTGCAGCATCAGTCAAGTCAGTGTTCTTACTCGCTGGATCATTGACAAATGAGAGTGTCCAAGATAAAGAAACGTTTCAAACGTGTGCCAAGTTCTTAGAAATGTTGGAAAAACTTTTATACCATTTTCAACAAATGTTTCAACTGAATGACTCTAAACCTGTCACGTGGTGTAACCGTTAAGGAGAATCTAACACCATATTTTCCGTTCACCTTTGAATACACGTGTGTAAACATCTTCAAAGTTACTTTTAAAACAAGGTTTTTAAATAAATTTAACAAGGTACAAAGTATATGGCATTTCGTATGACATTTTACGACTTGAACTAACCATGCCTAACCTTTTGCAAAAGCAAAAAAGGCAAATGATCTGATATTTTGAGAGATTTATTAACCTTGACAAACAATCAAGTTCAATAAGTAAAAATAGATGTTACTTACTGAACAGAGATTGCAACAGTTTTATATATTTGTTCATTTGCATGCTTGCTTGCGCCAAGTTTATTTTAGATGAAATCACTACTTTTTTAAATATTAAAAAAGGATTATGCAAAACTACTCAATTAGTTTTTTTTTTTAGTTTTTTCAATAATTTCATTCTTTTTCTTTATTATGATAACAGTACAGTTGTACCACCCTGACATTTAAAAAAAATTCTATTAAAATAAATGTTAATACAGGACTGTCACGATTATCGTGGCCTCAAAAATTCACGATAACAATATATTGTGATTCCTGATATTTATAGAAATGTTTAAAATATTAAATAATAGTAATAATAAATAAATCATGTTATCATGTCAAATTAATCTTTCTTTTTTTGACCAATGAATTACACCATTGCACACAAAAGGAACAATTACACTAAACAGAAGAGACTAAAATGCTAACTATTTTAAGTTTAACACAAATTCATCTTGTAATCTCAAATGAATTACAGTCCAAAATGTATTCAGACACCTACAACATTTCTCACATTATTAAAGTTTATTCACTGTAGTTTTGAAAATGGTAATAAAATATGACAAGAACTCAAGAGTTAAACTGTGTCAGGACAAATTCATCTTGATAATCACAAATAAATTACAGTCAAACCAAAATTTGTTCAGTTACCTTTACATTTTTTTAAATTATCACAGTTTATTCACTATAGTTTAGAAAATGGTAATAAAATATGACAAGAACTCAAGTGTTAAACTGTATCAGAACAAATTCATCTTGATAATCACAAATAAATTACAGTCAAACCAAAATTTCTTCAGACAGCTTTAAAATTTCTCACATTATCACAGTTTATTCACTATAGTTTAGGAAATGGTAATAAAATATGAAAAGAACTCAAGAGTTATATTGTGTCAGAACAAATTCATCTTAATAATCACAAATGAATCACAAATCAAAATGTATTCAGACACCTTCAAAATTTCTCATATTTTCACAGATTATTCACAATAGTTTAGAAAATTTTATTAAAATATGACAAGAACTTAGTCAGAACAAAATCATCTTGATACTGTCAGATAACTGTAACAAAATATGGTCAAAGATCAAAGTCAAATCCAATTTTTGGTCCTAAGTTTGTATCAATATTACTGGTAGTCCACTGTATGAAGAATTTTTGGGTATAATATGTCACAGTTTACTTTATTTTGCTATCCTCACTTGCATAAATGAACTATAGTGTCCTGCACCCACTAGTAAAAAACATAAAAAATGATATCTGACTGTATGTATTCAAGTCATTGTATGAATGGATTGAATTGAATTAATTGATATGAACAAACAAACTGAGTTCACTATTATTTCTCTTTCCAAGTAACTAGCACATTATGAAAAAATCTAAAATGTAGATAGATTAATATGTTTTGTACAATATATGATTTGTATATCACCTCCTTCCTGTTTCTTTCGTCAAATCAGGTCCACAACTAGCTCAGATGCCGCTTCCCTTCCCGAGGCCCCGTCATCAGTCCCTTCCTCCCTCTCTCACTCCACCCCTTCTCTTGCCCCACCCTCTCCATCCCCTTCCCCAGCCTTCCTCCGCCCTCGGCCCGGCAATCAGCAGTCCCGGGCCAAGCGGCTGTCTCACCTTTTCCTGAGAGGCCGGTCCAACAGCGACAGAGACCGTGCCATTGGAGAACGTGAGAGGGAAATATGGGCACATTCTGCCACTCCTTCATCACATCATTACCTGCCTCCTGCTGCCTCTAATGCCCCTGGGCTGGTCAAGATCTATGGAGATGCCCTGTCCAGTGGAGCCAACTATCGGAGCCTGCTGGCAAACATGCACTCCACTGCCCGCCAGCTCATTCAGCAGGTCATCACCCGCTACACTGAGAGAGAAAGAGAGAACGAGAATGAAGACACAGGTAATTCTTTGCCCTGTAATAGTAAACACATCACTAATACGTTTGTTAAATTTATGCATAATTTACTCAGTGGCCACAGCTGTCAATATCCAAAAAAGCACGAAAGCACCATGAAGGTATCATAAAAGTATCTTTAAAGCCATAGTTCACCCAAAAATGAACATTCAGTTATTTACTCACCCTTATGCCATTCTAAACCTGTAGTTCTTTCTTCTCTGGAATACTAATAAGATATTTTGAAGAATGTCAGTAATGGTTGAGTCCTACATAGTGTGGATAAAAATACTCTGGAAGTCAACGACTACAGTCAACTCTTTGGTTTCCTACATTCTTCAAAATGTCTTCTTTTGTCCTCTAGAGAAGAAAGTACAGGGTTGAAAATGAAATAATGGTGAATAAACAATGACAGAATTTTTTAATTTTTGGCTGAACTATCCCTTTAAGACTTGTGCCCTATACTGCAAGTATATTTCTGAATCCAGTCTTTTTAAGGAACGTAGTGCTATATAGTTTAGCCACAGGTCATGAAAGTATTTATGTCACTATTCACTGATATTTAACCTCAACTCATTAAAATCTCATTTATAAATCCCTTTTAGATTAAAAATGGACATGCTATGCCATCTTTTATGCTCACCCTAGCTGCATTTATTTGATCAAAAAGTAAATGTGACCCTGGACCACAAACCCAGTCTTAAGTAGCACGGGTATATTTGTAGCAATAGCCAAAAATACATTGTTTGGGTCAAAATTATCTATTTTTCTTTTATGCCAAAAATAATTAGGATATTAAGTAAAGATCCTGTTCCATGAAGATATTTTGTAAATTTGCTACTGTAAATATATCAAAACTTAATTTTTGGTTAGTAAAATACATTGCTAACAACTTCATTTGGGCCACTTTAAAGGCGATTTTCTCAATATTTTGATTTTTTTGCACCCTCAGATTCCAGATTTTCAAATAGTTGTATCTTGGCCAAATATTACTATTCAGACTTAACATTATGTATAAATCTCATAAAAAATGTACCTTTATGACTGGTTTTGTGGTCCAGGGTCACATATTACAGTAAATCAGTAATATTGTGAAATATATATTATACAATTGAACATAACTTTTCTATTTTAATATATGTAATTTATTGTTTATTCTTGTGATGGCCATTACTCCAGCCTTCAGTGTCACATGATCCTTCAGAAATCATTATAATGCTGATTTGGAGCTCAAGAAACCTTTTTTTTTAATGTTTCTTTTTCTTCTTATTATTATCATCAATACATATGAAAAAAGTTGTGATGCCTAATATTTTTGTGATTCTTTGATGAATAGAATGTTCAAAAGCATTTATTTGAAATAAAAATCTTTTATAACAATGTAAACATTTTTACTGTCACTTTTGATCAATTTAAGGCATCCTTGCTGGATAAAAGTATTAATTTCTTTTAAAAATTTGTACTATTTAAAACTTTTGAATGGTAGTGTATATTTCATTCTGTTCCTTCAAAAAAAAGTTACAGCCTCAATTGGATTGGAAAAAAAAAGCGGATGATTTGTAATATGAATCACTTTTATGGTGCTTTTGTAGTTTGAATAGTTGTTGTTTGGAAAGAACTAAGATAAGATTCTTCAGAAATACAGTACAGGCACATTTGGAATGAAATGAGGGTGAGTAAATAATGATGGAAGTTTCATATTGGCCTGCATATTTGGTTCAACCATCCATTATGTTTTAAAACATCAAAAGCAAGCTGCAAATAATCAAATGTGCATTCTGAGTGGAGACATTGCAGATTAAATGAAGGAAATTAGGCATTACCCGCTCATTGTATCATACCCTTCTGAATGTCCCGACTTCCTGTTCACCTGGTCAGCTCTCCAGAAATATTCCCCCGAGGACTTCCTGTTATGTGATGTCATTGGAAAGCCCATTCAGCAGCCAGATGGAGCCATTAAATGGCAAACAGAGTGCCGAAGGAGCGTGGCGTCCTGGGAATGCCCCTTGCAGCTAGTGGATATGTGGAGGCCGAAGGATGGTTTCGAACGACGGTTTGAGATCCAGTGCCTTGAAGAATATGAGAGGGAGGAGAAAGAGAAGGAAAGAGAGAGAGAGAGGGATGGAGAGAATTATCAAGGTCGGAACATCTCCATATTTAACTGTAGCTGTCAAGTGTATTGATAATTAATTTGTGGAGTCATAACAGGAGTCCGTTGGAGGCGGAGCCGCATGTCCTCTGGGGGCGGTCCAGATGAAGAACGAGGTCATCGAGGGCGGAACACTGAACTGAGGAGGAGTATTAGCGATATGAATCTGAGTCTGAGACGCCGTCAGGGCAACGCCACCAATGACCCTCGGCGTTCTGGCAATGCCCCGAATGGACAGGATAGAAAGAACATAGTGAGCATGATAGCATCTGAAGGAGGAGAGGTAAAATTAAGAAACAGATCAACTGTATAATCATAAAGAAAAACTCTGATGCTAGCATGACTATCACAAGTCATTATTACAATTTCAACAAAACCACATCTGGCTCAATAGGTCAAATGACAGGTCTGTAACTGTCACATCCTTTTTGTTAAACCCAAGTATGCCAGTATGTATTCCTAATACAGTAAATTAAACAACATAAAAGTCAATTTAATACATGTTTGTGCCGTGACTTATTATGACTGTTTTAGTGCCACGTTAAAAAATAAAAAAAAACCTGTAATATTACGATTTTAATCTCGTAATCTTAGATTTTTTTTAACGTAGCACTTAAACAAAAATTTGAAAATAAAGTTGAAATATTACGAGAATAAATCGAAATTACAAGAATAAAGTTGAAATAATTTTAGAATAAAGTTAAAATATTACGTGAATAAGTAAAAATTGCGAGAATAAAGTTGAAATATTTCAACTTTAATTCTGAAATATTATAAAGTCGAAATTCCGAGATTAAATTCATAATATTACGAGAATAAAGGGGAAATTACAAGAATAAAGTCTAAATATTTAGAGAATAAAGGTGAAATTACGAGAATAAAGGTGAAATATTTTGAGAATAAAGTCTGAATATTATGAGAAAAAAGTCAAAATTACGAGAATAAAGTCTAAATATATATTATTATATAGTTATAGTTATATATATTATATATATATATTATTATATATATAAATATATATTAATATTATAAAGTCAAAATTACGAGATTAAAGTCGTAATATTTTGAGAATAAAGTTAGAATATTATAAGAACCAATTCGAAATTACAAGAATAAAGGCAAAATATTTCGAGAATAAAGTTAAAATGTTACGAGAATAAAGTTGAAATATTTCGAGAATAAAGTCTGAATATAATGAGAATAAAGTCAAAATTACGAGAATAAAGTCTAAATATTTCGACTTTATTCTTGAAATATCATAAAATCGAAATTACGAGATTAAAGTCGTAATATTTCGAGAATAAAGTTAGAATATTATAAGAACAAAGTTGAAATTACGAGAATAAAGTAAAAATATTTTGACAATAAAGTCAAAATTATGAGAATGAAGTCTAAATGTTTTGAGAATAAAGTCAAAATTAGGAGAATTAATTCATAACAATTACAAGATGAAATTTATAATATTTTGAGAGCATATTCTAGCCTATGCAAATGGCCCAGATAATCTAAAATTCCCAGCTTTCAAAATCTGTCAGTTTTATAGCGAAATACAAACAATATGTCAAATTACAATAATGTGTTTTTCACGCTCTTTAATGTTACGAGACAGATAGCTGTATTCACCTCAGTTAAAGCAACATGTGAATCACTGCTTTATCTTTCCGACTTTTCCGAATCTTTCCGATTACAGTGAGACATTCCTTCTGATGTTCCTTTATGTTTATATTGTGTTATAAACTTGAAATAAAGAGGAAAAACACATTTAAAATTTGTATTTCATGATAAAACTGACATAATTTGAAAGCTGAGCTGTGTTATATTAAAAGCAACAAAGCACAAAATTATTGTGATTACTGGGTGGCTGGCTCGCTACAAATAATTGAATGGAAGACATTAAATATGACGTCCAATCATTTACTTAATCATTAGAATGTTTTATTGCTGTTTTTAATTAAATTCATGTGCTTGGAAGCCAAAGACATTTTTGCAGTAGGTGGTGGAATTTTCACAAAGAAAACAGTATAATTTAATGAAACAAATGTCTCATTGTAATCGAAAAGATGACTGATTCACATGAATACAGCGATCTGACCTGCCACATTAAAGAGCGTGTAAAACTTTGTTTTATATTAAAAGTACCAAAAGCACAAATCTTATTGCTATTATTGGGTGGCTGGTACACTACAAATATGCCTGATGAATGCAATCAAAGATGTAAAATATTATTTTCAAGCATACTCTCCTTGCAAATATAACACATGGTATGATTTCTGCTAATAATCTTACATATATTCAAATAAATTTCGGTTGCCCGACAACTTCTCACGGTGCTCCTAATCTGGGCCATTTGCATGTGCAGGCTATACTCTCAAAATATTATAACTTTAATTGCTTCAATTTAATTTTCTTAATTTCGTCTTTATTCTCCAAACATTTCAACTTTACTCTCCAAACATTTTGACTTTATTTTCCTACCCGTCTCTGTTTGGTCAGGTCACTGGGTCAAGAAGTGGCGGAGGTGAGACAGACCGACGCACTCGGGCAGCAGAAGAAGAGAAAGACACCTGTGACCTGGAAGTGATGTCGCAGAGCCTGATCCTTCCACCGACGGATCGGCCTTACTTCCTGTTACTGCAAGGCTATGACCAGAGCAAGGCTAGACATGCATCACCTCACTTATCTTACAGCCATCCCATGACATCATACCTGTATTCCTCTAATCGCAACATACCATCAACGCTTTCATACCTTTGAGTGGAATGGCCATTGAACACGCTGCACAAAACAGCCATACAGAGCTCTATATACACACGCGGGCCGGACAATACCACCACAAGCATGCTGTGTCTACATCTTCATCTCTGCACAATGACCTCACACAAGCACACATTGTTGAAAACTGTAACACTCTTCATTCCTTATCGCCGCTGTTTTTCTGCAACTTAAGATTGCACAGATTGGCATAAAGACCACAATGAAGATCATAACAGCTTTTTTCCACTCTCTGTCTTTGCCGTTCTCCTTCTCACCCTCTCGCTCTCTTGCTTATTATTTGTTTAGGACTTTGTGTTGTACATAATGGCGGGTCACACACATGTTTTTGGGAGGAAGCCAACATTCCGTGAGCGTGAGATGGACAGGGAGAGAGAGAGAAAGGGGAAGAGGCCTCTAAAAGTGGACACTTACCTCTCAGCTCCTGACCTGCTTGCCCGACACCTCCTGATCAGAAGAGACACAGCCGTCCCAGAGCAACCACGCGGTCAAGGTATACTGACACCAAACTAACACAAATCAGATAAAACTAATGAATAAAATTCCACGACACAAAACGAAACTTAAGGGAATTGTTACAAACAGGCTCTGCTTTCAGTTTTCACATTCACATTCAATAATGCAGCACCAAGGATTTCAAACATTTGTGATAAAACAGAAACGAACAGTACTGATGTGGAGAAATGCTATCCACCTTATTTTCCCGTAAGAGCGGGAGCAGCACATTTTATGGGTCTGGCTTCTGGTCTCATCCAAAACAGCTTGTTTTGCTGCTTGATATTGCAAATTGGTGTGTTTTACTATATTATTTTAATGTATTGAAGAATAAGGTGGATACTACAAACCGTGTTGGGCAGTTTAACTAAATATCTCAGTATCTGAGCCATTTTATTGATTGAAGAACCCTGACAAACTCACGATATTTCTGCAGTCAAGTCGTATGTTCATTTCTTCTAATGGGGACATTGGATGCCCATTTCCCACAAGTTGGGATGATTCTTTAGGGTCTTATAAAATGTCTGCAAAATACTTTGGTTAAAATTCCTCAATGGTCGACGCATTTCGGTGCATGTCTCTTTAAATGATAATAAGCTACTGCTGACCCCACCCCTCTCTTCCATTTTTTGTGTATATGATGGCGAGTTACCATCAAAAACAAAACTAATCCACTGCTTCCTCAGTGGCTCTGATGTCGGGAGAAAATGAAGACTCTTATGCTAATTTTTAAATCCAAATACAAAACACTTGCATTGCTTATGAGATGTTGTTGCTACAGCTGCTCCAACGTGAAGAAAATGGCAGACAGTGTACAACTGTCTGAGGGAGGAAATATGCTAATACAGGACAGTCTGTCAAAGGCCGGGTATGGGGCATGAGCAATATGGCGTCATATTGCTCAGAAAATAAAAATGGCTTAATTAATACTGTTTAGGTTTTTTGGGAATTAAAAAAAAAGGAGTGAACAAATTTTTATTATTGCAGGAGGTTGTGTCCAGATTTATACAGATTTATATGCAAACATGAATTTTGAATCCGATGTCCCCTTTAAAACATGACTAGCGAACATAATTCTTTTGAGAATCATGTTTGAAAGAGACTCGAAAGAATCTTTTGAGTCAGATCTTTTCAATTAATTGGTCAGAGGGATTAGCAAAATGTTATGAATCAGTTTTCAAGCCATGGTCACAGTAGACCGTAGGTCCTCATCTCTTGCGTCTGAGGTCCACTTTCCTGCAGAGTTTAGCTCCGACTCTAATCAAACACACCTGAACAAGCTAATCACGGTCATTAGGTTTGCTAGAAATTTACAGCCAGGTAAGTTTAATCGTGGTTGGAGCTAAACTCTGCAGGAAAGTGGACCTTGAGGGCCAGAGTTGAGAACCTGTGGCACTGGACTTTCAGCATGCAGAAATTCTATGAACATTGCCATTTTAATGATGTCAAACTTTTTTCTTTAAATCTTAACTCAGCTTTGCTGAAATTCTGTAGACTTAAAGTTTTAAAGGGATAGTTCACACAAAAATGATAATTACCCTACGATTTACTCACCCTCAAGCCATTCTAGGTGTATATGACTTTATTTTTCAGACGAATACAATCGGAGGTTTTGGCTCTTCCAAGCTTCAAAGTCCCCCTGAAATCAAAATTAAAGTTTTTTGGCTTTTAGTATGAATATATTAGCCTTAAGATTATCTATAAGCTAGTGTGCTTCAAAACAACGACGAAATTCGCGTTTACAAGATATGGGCATTCAAAACTTACAGTCTAGTCACTTCCGCCAGTGTCCCGCCCCCTATACTATAAATATACGCTGAATCTGTGGCTGAGATTGTTCACTTGTTCACAGTGTAAGTGTTTTATGTTTGGTGAATGGCATGTAGTGCGCAATGTAGACGATAGAGAACGATTCAGACAGTGTGAATGTGCTTTCCATTGGGGAAAATGAGGTCTTGTTTCACGTTGTGTCACGCGAACCGCGGCAGCACCATAGACTGTAAAAAATATGGACGTAGTGTCCGTGACGTCACCCGTAGGATTCTGAAGCGCTATTTTGAAGCCTGTTGTGGGCGGGAGTCGGCCGTCGCCATCTTGGAATCGCGTCACCGCGCGTCACTCCCGGATAATCAAAAACGGGCAAAAAGGCGGGACGTGGGTGGAGCTTGTTGCTGAAACCACACCCGCCTAGCACGACAGTGGTGACAGCAGCGGCAATCCCCCTGTCACTCAAGTGACCACGCCCTTAATTATGCAGAACTTTAAGGCTTAATATAACTTAAACGGATGAGTTATAAAAAAATTCACCCCCCTCACAGTTGACATGAAGGGCAAAACTAGCTATATAGACCAAAACCATTTTTTGAACCAGGCTGTAAACATACTTTTTCTGCTGTAAAGTTGGGCATTTTAACATGGGGCGTCAATGGGACTGACTCCCTTCTGCAGCCAGTCTCTAACGGCCAGTCGATGAATTGCAGTTTAAGTCACTTCCGTGAGGTCCAGAGACGCAATAACACAGAGCAGATCATATGCGCTGATATGTGCAATCGGCATGTATTAAACTACACAGCCTCAGCATGATTATGATTGCTATTTTGATTTAGCAAGAGTTTCATATTGAATCTGTGGGGTAATTTATTAGTCTGTGGCTGTCATAAGCTTACAAATGCGGCTTTACCGAGTTTAAGGGCTCTGGTCCGAGCATCCCAGCAGATGTTATTAATGGAACGCTATTGGCTATTCAAAATAAGTGGGCGGGGCTGTGCGATATGTTTTTGTTTCAGTTAAAAGTACATCTATTTAATTCTTTCCCCCATTTTCTTTGTTCTGTAATAATTTGATTGACAATTGTGCCTTGAGATGCTTGTGTATTATCTTGAAAAAAAAAAAAAAAAAGTACGTCACCACATAGAATAACGCTGCGAGTTTCAAGACACTTCAGTGGACCTTTAAATTAGCAGTAAATGGTTGTTAATGTTTTTTTTTCTTTTCTTAAGTGCTCCACATGGATCTGGGGGGTTAATAAAGGCCTTCTGAAGTGAATCGATGCATTTGTGTAAGAAAATTATCTATATTGAAAAATGTATAAACCGTAATCTCTAATATCCGTTAACAGTTATACGCATGTTAATGAGAGTGGTGTTCCAGCGGATGACGTAAACGTAAGCACTGGTGAGAACTGACGGACATGGAAGTGCAGTTGAGAGAGCACCGCTCATGAATGACAAAACGAGGATTTATAAAGAAAACTGTTGGAGGATTTTGATATAAAAAGAGGAAACTGGTTTTCCTTTGCTGTGAACAAAACTTGGTTCTCACAAGACTAGCATATTTTCACCGGAGCTTATGATACGCCTACATCCTACATCATCTGCTGGAACACCACTCTCTCATGAACAAGTGTATAACAGGTAGTGGAAGCTAAGGATTACAGCTTTTTTCTTATTTTTAACCCCCTGAAGCGGTGTGGAGTACTTTTTATTATGGTTGGATGCACTTTATTGGACTTCTATTGGACTCTTAAATATCAACACCCATTTACTGCCATTATGAAGCTTGGAAGAGCCAGGGCATGTTTTAATATAACTCTGAGTGTATTCGTCTGAAGAATAAAAAGTCATACACACATAGGATGGCATGAGGGTGAGTAAATCATGTGGTAATTTTTATTTTTGGGTCAACTATCCCTTTATTTTAACTAAGAATTTACAAAAGAAAACAACCATAGGAGTTCAGCAAACTTGAACTTTGGAACGCAGTGAAATTCGCATGCGCTTGTGGTCCAGAGCCCCGCATTAGCGTCCAAATGAATGGAAGTTAATGGAACAAAAAGTGTGTTGTGGTTTCTCACTCAGCAGAACACTAACAGAATACTTTATAATGTTGCTCAAACACTACATCATTTTCAGAAGACGCCAGATTTCTGTTCTTTTCACAACTGTCTGTTGTCACCGATATTAGTTCCAGTCAAAATAAATCGCACACTACATGACTTGGATCACAGACAGGTAGTTTATGTGCAGCATAACACGGACAGCAAATAAGTGGCTACTAACAACAAAACATGCAAATCCTATCATTATGTTAGCACATGTTTCTAGCAGCAAAGAAGGACATTATTGAGTTTAACACTTGGACATATTTGTGAAACAAAAAACTATTATACCACAGTGATTGAGTGCATTTTTTGGCTATGTACCGTGGTTGTACTGTGGTATTGCTGAAGAATATTAGTACCTTTGAACAGTTTCATTTATTTATACATGCTGACTATTACAACATATTTAGCTTAGCTATTTTGTCCGTAAAGTGGTTGCTATAACTACAGTAGCTTGTGCAATATGGTCTGCAATTATGCTTCTGGTTCTTATTCTTCTTCAGCCTTGGCACGTCCATTCAGAGGAGGACCTGTCACTCTCAACGGAGCACCACTGTATAGGGAAGCAGTCCTAAAGCCCGGAGACTTGTTGGGTCTTGGCAGCCACTTCCTTTTCCTTTACCGTGACCCCCGTGTGACCCCCGCTCCGCCCCTGGCCTTACCGCCACCATGGCAAGGTGACATGTCAACTTCCTACGGCCCTGGCGGGATGACAGATAGACAGGAAATGCTCAGGCAGTATCTGGGGTCCACAGAATCGCTGCTGAGATTCCAGGCCAAACATGCGGATGCCCTGCTGCAGGTAAACACTGATACAATCGAATACTCCTTCTGATATATCTGTCATAAACAAGCACTAGTGCATGTAAATACAGAGTTCTGACAGCGGGATTTTATCGTAATGATTTATTGCCACAGACAAACAGTAGGCTACAGAGATTTAAAAATCAGACTAAAGTTCCGCCAACATTTCTGAGTAGATGTTTATAATATGGCATACTTAGTGAGTGCAGCAATGTAACTTAATTTAGGAAAAATAATATCACTGGTAAATTGTGGTTTAACAAATACTGCAGCACTTTCAAATTTGCCATTGCTTCATAATATTTATTTATACAAATTGGTTAGTACTTCTCCTTTTATTTCAGGAAATTATTTCGAAAAACTCCAACCCAGACTCAGGGGGCGGAGCTTTAGCACCTGCCTATCTTCTGTCGCTCATGATTGACTACGCCTCTAAACATCTGGATCCTGCATTATTACCTCAACTGCTTTTAAAGGCAGCCAATCAGATCAAAGGAATCGTTTGGGTGAGTATCCAAAAGTCTAGTGGCGTGATAATAAAGTGATTAAATTTGATGAAGGGTTGCTTGATTCTTACCACCGAGGCAAAATAGGTTGGAAAGCGCTGGTCTAGATGATATGCAACATCATGAAATCATGAAGTGTAAAACCACAATTTTTATTACAAGTAAAGTTAAGCACAGGGCTGGGCTGTTATATAACAGCACTGAGACGGCAATTGGAGCGCAAAGGTGATAATGAACATGATTTGAACAGGCTGTCACTGTTCTTGACACTTTTTCTTTCCACTTTAGTGTTTTGTCTGCAGAGATAAAACTGGAACGGTGAAAACACAACAAACACGAATAGTTTATCTGAGAGTGTCGTACGAGAGTGTTTTAAAATGGTCTCTCTCTCTCTCTCTGCGCTGTGAAGCTGTGGTTGAGGAGCCACAGCTGCAGACACAGATGGGCTTTCACTGGAATTTCGCCGTAGTTTGTAAACAGAGGTTGACTGATGTCATTTCCACCCGTTTGGAAAATGTGCTGTCATTGTCCGGACACATCAGCCAAACACTCCCGCCCATGCATTCATCCGAGTCTGCTTTAATCTCTCTCTCTCTCCCTGTCTGTTCCATTATTCATCTTTCAGGACAAAATTAAAGAGTTCGGTGACAAACATCCAACACAAAAGTAAGAACCTGCACTACCTCTCCATGCTGTGCTAGATCTGTATACACTGTTCAAACATTGTTGCTCAGTGACAGGCCTGTAAACAGCAAATTCCTCTCACCTTACCCAGCACTGAACTTGTGTTTTGCCATTCTTTAAATAATCCTTTTCTGTGAAGTGCCTGTGCATGCATGCCTAGAATATATACTTCTATTTAAAGAAATGATATAATTATGTAATAACTTCATAGAATAAAAATATGTGTATAAAAATTATTATATTGTATATATTTAATATTTTTATATTTAATTTTAAAATACAATGGTGGCCAAAATTATTAGAACACTGGTATTTTTTCTCTTTTGCTGTAGTGTGTCAGTAGGAATTATTAGTTTCCATTTCCACACACTTTTTTGCCATTAATTGTAATAATCAAGTGAGATTTTTGTTTTCACAAGGAGTCTGACAACAGCCAGTGCTCCACACAGAGATCTGATCTCATCCTCATCCAGTCTGTCTGCAATGACATGAAGAAACAACAACCAGAGACAGATTCAATTCAGAGGAACTGTGGCAACGTCTCTGAGATGCTTTAAGAGACCTACCTGCAAAGCTACCTGAAAAACTATGTGCAAGTGCACCTAGGGCAAAAGCAGCTTTAAATGCAAAGGATGGTCACACACCCTTCTCTTGAACTGTCTTGGAGACATTGCCACAGTTGCTCTGGATTTAGTCTGTCTCAGTTTGTTCTGTTTCTTCATGTCATTCCAGACAGAAGTCTCACTATATTATTACAATTAATTGCAAAATGAATGTTTGGAAATGTAAACTGATTTTTCCTACTGACAGAAATAACTGACCATTTTTAGCTGGTGAAAATACTAGTCTTCTAATCATTTTGGCCACCATTGTACAGTATATATGAAAGCATGTATGTGTGGAATTTTGTGCACTATGCTGAGGTTTTATGTTTTTGAATGTGTGTTCAGCTCAGCAGAGCCTGACGTTGAACTTCCTCCACCAAGCGTGCAGAAGCTTTCCTCTGACCTTCAACCTCTGATGTTCTGGATGTCCAACGCCACGGAGCTCCTCAACTTCTTTCAGGTCAAAGTTGAAGCCATGGAAAAAGAATGGGAATTTGAAGGTTAGTGAGACATCGGCAATTACAGCATGTATTCTCAAAACAAAAAAATATACTCGTGCTGCAAAACGTGCCGTATCTTCAGTTGTGGACGTGTTATGACTTTTGTTAGACTAAATCAGTTTACTCTCGCCTCTTATTATGACATTTTGTTCTTTTTTTAGAAACCTGCTAGTCTAAGCAAAAATGTTCAACCTACTGACTCCTGGCTCATACAACTCAAATACAAGCAGTTCATGAAACAAACATAGTCAAAAATCTTGTTAAATGTCAAAACGTACTTGTCACATTGTATTATATTGTAAATTGATCAGCTCATAAAATAACACATTTTATTGTCAGCGAATATGCTGAAGCTGACTGCAATTATTATAAATTATTACTGTTAATATTTACCAGGTCACTAATATAATTAGTGGCAGATATTTGCAACTCAGTATTGTCATACAATAGTATGCAATAATAATAACGTAAAGTGTAAATGATCATTTTTATTAAAATTATTAAAGGAGTAGTTCACTTCCAGAACAAAAATTTACAGATAATGTACTCACCCCCTTGTCATCCAAGATATTCATGTCTTTATTTCTTCAGTCGTAAAGAAATTATGTTTTTTGAGGAAAACATTTCAGGATGTCTCTCCATATACTGGACTTCTATGGTGCCCCTGAGTTTGAACTTCCAAAATGCAATTTAAATGCAGCTTCAAAGGGCTTCAAAGGAAGAAGGGTCTTCTCTAGCAAACAATCAGTGTTTTTTTTTTAAATTACAATTTATATACTGTTTAACCACAAACACAAAAGTTTGAACTTCCAAAATGCAATTTAAATGCAGCTTTAAATGGCTCTAAGTGATAATATATGGAATAAGGGTCTTCTCTAGAGAAACGATAGGTTATTTTCTAAAAAAATTACAATTTATATACTTTTTAACCACAAACGCTTGTCTTGGTCTAGCGCTGCGTGAACTGTTTATATGTTTATTCCTTTTTATGACAGTTAGGGTATTCAAAAACTTCCATCTCATTTTCTCCTCCAACTTCAAAATCATCCTACATTGCTGCAGAAGTACCAACCCGGTGTTTACAAAGTGAACATGCAAAGAAGGTCAAACGCCCTTTACAAAAAAGGTAAAACAGTGATGTAGGAAAATGAAGAAAATGAGATGGGAGTTTTTTTGACATACCCTAACTGTCATAAACAGGAATACAAACAGTTTATGCAAAGCTAGACCAAGATGAGCGTTTGTGGTTAAAAAGTATATAAATTGCAATTTCTTTTTTTAGAAAATAACCTATCGTTTTTCTAGATAAGACCCTTATTCCGTCGCTTAGAGCCATTTGAAGCTGCATTTTGGAAGTTCAAACTTGGGGGCACAATACATATCCATTATTTTGAGAGAAATCCTGAAAAGGTTTTCTCAGAAAACATAATTTCTTGACGACTGAAGAAAGAAAGACATGGATATCCTGGATAATGCCCTCCCTACACCTACCCTAACTGATCAACACCTGTGAGGCACTTTATTTTACACTTTTCGATTACTTCCTTCATTGTATTGAAAATAAATGCCTTTCTAATCTGATATGTGATGTGAAAATGAAGAATGCATTCAGCAAAAAGATTCAAACTTGGGTCACTCTCATCTAAAAGTCACTGCTACGCGCTTTACCATCTTCGCCACTGAAACCGTTGTTTAGAAGGCATCTTTTGTAATGTTGACTAGCCCAACCATACATTAGTGGGCAGAGTTAATGTAAATAGCCTCTACCTACAGACACTTCTTTAAAGTCCACCAGTTTTTTTTATGCTTTGTCTAATCCTAACCTGTAGCTCCCGGTGACCCTGTTCTTTCTGCTGATATGGACACCTGTTCTGAGGCGCTGGCACAGCTGGATGATGTCATTATGCACACTTTTCAGCAGTGTGTTTACCATCTGACCAAGGTGAGAGAATGTGCATCAATGGTTATTGAATGGCATATTTATATATGTATATATATTGTATTTACAACTCATTTTCCTCTTTCTATCAGACGTTATACTCTTTGCTCCCAGCGCTGTTAGACACTAACCCGTTCTCCAGTGAGGAGAAGAAGAAAGGAAAAGCAGGAGCGAAGGACAAAGCTGGTAATGAAGGGGAAGGAGATGAGGAAGAAGACGTGTCCACTTTGCCGCCTACCGTCGCTGGACTGGTGGAAGTGTATCGCTGCTCTCTGCAGCTCTCCCGAGAAGCTTGTCTCTCTCCACCACTAACCTCCCAAACATTTGGCTACCTCTTCTTCTTCACAAACACGTCTCTTCTCAACACACTCTTGGAGAGAGGTGAGAATTTACAGTCTTTCATAAACACAGTTGTGTTTGCGCATGGTTTCGCGCAACGATGACAGCAGTTGACTTGAGCAGGATATGATGGCAATGAGTTTATGGCTGGAAGACCAGGACAAATGAAAGTGTAAGGTTGAAAATGATTAGTTTGTTCCATCTTTTACAGATAGCCTGTTCTCATGGTCACGTGCCGTTCAAATTCGAACTAATCTGGACCTGGTCTTAGACTGGCTGCAAGGAGCAGGCCTTGGAGATATTGCGTCAGAGTTTCTAAAGAAGCTATCGGTTACGGTCAACTTCCTGTGCATACCTAAGACCCGCCTTATTCAGGTGAGAGTTTGAGAACAAACTGAAACCACTTGCTTTTCGAGTTCATAATTCAGTCACATGACAATAAAATATCACTATGTACTTCAGTCATCCTGGTCAAGCTTACAGGAAGAACATCCCTTGTTAAATCCATCCCAGCTTCACCATCTTCTTACTCATTATAAACTTGGACCAACAAGAGCCCCACCGACTTCATGGGCTCCGCCTCTCGGTACCGAACTTGGAGGTGGTGAGTAACAACCTAAATAAATTAACGCATTCTTACTGTATATACTAATGATAATACGTCTGCCAAATTATTTTATATATATATTTATATAATATACACTACTGTTCCTTTTTTTAAAGAAATAAATACTTGTTAATAATTATTTTAAAAATACTGTTCTTTTAAACTTTTTATTTATTAGACAATCTACAAAATTCTTTAACAAAAATATTAGGCCTAAACAGCACAATTGTTTTAAATGATAATATTAGGAAATTGATAATATGAGCAGCAAATCAGAATGATATCTGAAGGATCATGTGACACTAAAGACTAGAGTAATGATGCTGAAAATTCAGCTTTGCATCACAGGAATACATTTGCATTTTAAAATATATTAAAATAGAAAATTAATTTGTAATCAAATATTACAATATCACAAAACCAGTCATAGGGGCCAGTTTCTTGAAATTAAGATTTGTACATCACCTAAAAGCTGAATAAATAAGCTTTCCATTGATGTATGGTTTGTTAAGACACAAAATATAGGGTGCAAAAAATCAAGAAAGTTGGGTAAATTGAGAAAATCACCTTTAAAGTTGTCCAAATGAAGTTCTTAGCAATGCATATTACTAAACAAAAATTAAGTTTTGATATATTTACGGTAGGAAATTTACAAAATATTTTGATGGAACATGATCTTTACTTAATATTGTAATGATTTTTGGCATAAAAGAAAAATCGATAATTTTGTATATACCTGATAATATACTTGTGCCACTTAAGACTGATTTTGTGGTCCAGGGTCACATATTATTGTTTTTATGGTATTTTTTAAATAAAATAACATTACACAAATCTTACTGGCCCCCTAACGGTATTATATTTATTTTATACATCATACGTAAATAATTTATGTTTGTCTTTAATATTATTCACATATTTTAAGATATTTTTGAGAGCTTCTTGGACCATCCTCCTCTTATCCTGCCTAACGAGACACCTCGCCTGGACTTGACTCAGCCAATCCCAAGCCCTGAGCTAATGAAGGAAGTGACACGCCTGCGAACGTTCCTGTGGGGGTTCGACCAGGATGAACTTCCTGCTAACCAGCGGACTAGACTGTAACATTAGTCCATTCCAGTTGTCAAATTATGAACATTATCTAGTTCTCACATAGAGAAACTACCAGTCTTTAGACACTAGTAGACTACATAAAGGCCTGTCAAGCACACCTGTTGAATTTTAATGAATATACACTGACTTCATTATGAATATGTATAATTCATTGCATTAGTTGCCTTAAAGGTTTATGCTAGAGGAGACTCATTGCCTGGCTGCAATGATAAATGCCAACCTGTTATTTGACACAGTATTCATGTTCCGTAGGTTTATTTCCACTGTTAATCTTACTAAATATGACACTACAAAACAGTTTTGATCAAATAAATCAATTGCATTGATAATATTTTTTTTCACATTTCTGTAATAAATAAAAATTACATTAACCTAACGGATTCTCCTATGTTTTGTGAAAGGCTGTTGGGAAAAGTGGTAGCCACCTGCTGTTCTATTAATCAACACTGGGTGGCATGATCGCAATGGACTCAACGATTAGTTAGAAAGAACTCCACTGGTCACCACTAAAAATTCATATATCACTTATCATGCATTTTATTAATGAGGATCAGTATCCTGAAAAATATTTTAAGTTGTGTTCTTAATATAAACACTTAATATATACCATAACTGTTAATACTGAAAATACTGACACTTGCAGGTGCCCTTATGGACATTTACCAAGGCAACCATGTGACTAGTTAGTTTACGCCTAAATACCACAGTTACTATAGTTATTGTTACTACTGAAAGCCATAATAAATACATCTGGGGTTTATTTATCTTCTTTTAAAATTCTTATTTGATGACGGTTCAACTAATACCAAAGTTAACACTATTTTATTGCAGTAATAACTCTGTGGTGTTTCTCTGGTGTTTGGCGTAACCTATGGTTACAATAGTAAATATTTGCAAAGGTAATATAGCATTTAGATAGGCCTACTAGTTGGACGCCTGAGTAAACCCAGTGTAAACATAGGCTAATTAAGGGTTATCCCGCGTTTCATACTATTCATACAGTTCATGTTTACCATGAGCTAGTAATTAATCCACTGTAGTCAGGTTTTCTCCATTTAAACCCAGTATTAATCTTTTACATATTTATGAGGTCAAAAACAGTGATTGGAGCAACACAGCTCATGACGGATGCTTTACCTGTTTGCTCATCTCCGAGAAAGTCGCCGTGTAAATCCGTTCTGGTTGTGTTAAGTCTCAAACAATTAAAAAGGCAAACACATAATAAGTTCTCCTCACTCATGTAACAGTTTCCTAAGATATGAAGACTAAACACAGCGCGTGGAAGGTTCTGTGACTGTACAAATCATTGGAATATTTAATGAGGTAAGCACTGACGCGGTTCATAGACTAGTTAGTTGTCTGTCCATTCTGGTCACTCACAGTCACAGTCACAGACACGAAAGGAGGCAGGTTGTATTGGAAATTTTAAAACGCTAGAGGTCTAAAATGTTATGTGTGTGTGCAGGCTATTTATTTATTCAGTCGTTCATTCATTCTTCTTTTAACATTTTGGAACGTCGCGTCAGTAAGGCGTCTATGTTTACATAGAAAAACATGCACTGCATTGTTCCACTCTGCTAAAGGGCTGCTAATGTCGTGGTTTGAAAAGAGTGCTAAGCCCCTTTACAAGTGTGAAAGGTTGCTTAACCCAGGGTTAAGTGTAGTTTGAAGTGTATCTCTCTTATGTTGTGGGGGAGCACATTTCACAGGCTCCTGCTGTGTTTCTTATTCCTGATAAAACAGCCTTCTCACTCACTGTGACGCTCGAAAATAAACATTACTGTTCTTGACCTGAGCGAAGCAATGAATGGAAGTGGCGTCAAGCCTATCCTTGCTTCATGTGTTTAGATTTACATGTTTTTGAGGATATGAACAAGAAAATTCCCAAGACGTCCACTGACGTCATATCAAGGCTTTAATCCACACTTATTGTAAAAGCGTGTTGTCTTTTCCGCGCTGGATCTTGACTGCGTGCCAGATCTCCGTCCTTTCCGGTCAGTTGTTTCATTATGCCGTTTTTACGGTAAGAATGCAATCCCGTGAGAGCCGTTTACATCACACCGGATTTTTAATTCGTCCAGCCACCGGCACCAGCCCTCGTTTGTTTTAAACCCCCATCATCCGCGCCATGTCATCGTCTCAAGTCGGTGGCAGATTTGTATGAGTCATGATTCAGCCTCTCTGTGGTGGAAATTTAATCAATTAAGTTACTATACGACTTCTGATTTGCAAATCTGTGCGGTTTATGAGCAGACTGTCTAGGGGCTGTTTTGAACTTGTCATCCATTCATCATGGAATAATTGATGATTATTATTTGGGTTAAAGCAGTAAAGATGTTTTTCAGGAGCACTGGTCATACAGCCATGGGTCAGTGATGCCAGTGTTGATGTGAACAGTCAGCCTCCCCATCCTCTTTCTGTCAGTGTCTGCCCTGTCCTTAAAAGGGTGTCTGCATTGCTCAGACGGACAGCCATACAAACACACACACACACACACACACACACACACACACACACACACACACACACACACACACACACACACACACACACACACAGAGAGAGAGATATACACCCATTCCTCCAGGTGCAGATCCCCGCACCTGTTGAAGTTCCTCTCTGTAATTAGGACAACACAATTATTTTTCGAGAGCAGAAGGGGGAAGGTGGGGTGACGGGGTAGACAATGGAGCACTTATTCTCGCTGCTTGCTTTCTTTTTCTACATCTCTCAAGTAATGATAGATTCTTGCCTCTTCAAAGCAACACAGGTTTCCTACAAAACCGCTGAGTCAGGAAAGAGAGGAAGGGAGGGTCTCTGAATGTGTCGGGATGTGTGTGTTCGCTCCTCTGAACTAACTGTGTTATTGAGCTTGAACGGTATGCCAGCTCCATATAGAATATGGTGTTTGTATGCATGATAATGTTTTCTGACGCAAGCATGTGTTTACAGTTTACAGTCTTAATCTGCTTTCTCAATGAGTGCCCTCCTGAAGCAACACAGGGCTTTCCAGGCTGCGACCCAAATCACCTGATCCTTCAGGCTGTTTCTCAGCTGAGAGCTCAGAGTGTAATATCTTATCTCTTGTTCAAGGATAACAAAACATACGCCTGAAATACTATAAACATAATATCAAAACAGGAATGAAACAAAATATTAAGTTTGAAGTCCTCATTCAGAAAGTAGAACACTGGCTTCAGATTTAATGACACTGCAGAAAAAAAATCAGCTTACACTGGCATGAACTTCTGGTCCAGGCTGGTGTTTGCTGGTTAACAGAGATAACTTGCTGATTGGTCTAGTCCTTGAAAGTGGTGCACAGATCTATCAATCAATCAATCTATCTATCTGTCTATGTCTGTCCATATTTTTACACTTTCAAATAGGCCTTTATGCATTTTTAGTTAAGCATGGCTTGATATATTGAAGTACCTTGTTTTAAAGTTTTGTCATCTCAGTTTGATTCCTGAGTAACTTTCGAAAGTAAGTCATCAGAGCAGATTTAAAGAATTATTTCATTCCTGAATTAAAATTTCCAGATAATTTACTCACCCCCATGTCATCCAAGATGTTCATGTCTTTCTTGCTTCAGTCGAGAAGAAATTAAGGAAAACATTCCTGTATTTTACGACATATAGTGGACTTTAATTGGGATCAACAGGTTAAAGGTCCAAATTGCAGTTTCAGCGCAGCTTCAAAGGGCTCTACACGATCCCAGCCAAGGAATAAGGGTGTTGTCTACCAAAATTTTCAAAAAAAAAAAAAAAATGTATATACTTTTTAAGCACAAATGCTCATCTTGCGTTAGCTCTGCAATACCTGTCTACGAATTACACATTACGTAATCATGTTGGAAAGGTCACGCACTATTAGTTCTTTGTACTTTGGTTCAAAAAGGTAGGGTAGGAGAAAAAACTCCATCTCATTTTTTCCTCCAACTTCAAAATCATCTGACGTTGTTTTACCTTTATTTGTAAAGGGTGTTTGACTTTCTTTGCACATTTGCTTTGTAAACACTGGGTCGGTACTTCAACCGATGTTAAACGTGATTTTTCAACGTGACTACGTAATGTGTGGAGGCAGAGCTAGTGCAAGACAAGCATTTGTGGTTAAAAAGTTCATAACTTATTTTTTTTTTTTAGAAAATGATGATCGTTTTGATAATTCCTTGGCTGGGATTGTGCACAGCCTTTTAAAGCTGCATTGAAACTGCAATTTGGACCTTCAATCCATTGATCCCCATTGAAGTCCACTATATAGAAGAAAAATCCTGAAATGTTTCCTCCAAAACATTAATTTCTTTTTGACTGAAGAAAGAAAGACATGAACATCTTGGATGACAGTGAGTAAATTATCAGGAAATTTAAATTCTGGTGTGAACTAATCCTTTTAAGAAACCATTTCAGTTTATAAAATCTGCAATAAGCATTCAAATGCATTTATTAGGAATTTAAGAGTTTATATTTGACATTGGCTGCACACTTAGTTCCAGACGTCTATTTACCAAATTTGCCTCTAATTGCAAATTCTCTTCATTATGTTAACAGCAAAAGATGGCAAAGAGTATAAATGGAGACGTGTGTGCGCAGTAGATGTGTCTGCAGCCGGTGCGGTCAGTGAGGTTGAGCTGCCCTGAGTTTCCTACTGTGCTCTGACAAAGTCAGTGTGTGTGTGTGTGTGTGTGTGTGTGTGTGTGTGCACGTGTGTGTGTGTGTGTGTGTGTGTGTGTGTATTTCTATCTGTGAGTGTAGAGGGAGTGAACACGTGTCAGTATTCATTTACATTCTTACAGAAGTAAATCCTTGATGTGTAAGAGAGAAATATGAAATGCACCGTGCGTGCGTTTAGTCAGAGTGTGTGTGCGTGCATGGGAAAGAGAGACAGTGTGTAGGTTTGGGGTTAGACACGGGACGAGTGAAACACCCAAACTCTCCTCCGGGACGGATTCACTTTCTCCTGCTGCCAGGCGGATTACGTCATCGCTGCCCACCGTATTAGAAGAGCCCTGTGATGTCATAGCAAGAGGTTATCCACCGGTGACGCTCCCGTTTCGTCTGTCTCTCTCGTTCAATGTCTAAACATCAGCCGCTCAGATGTCCCTTTTACCTCTCCCCACATCTCTCATCTAGTTTCTCTCACTCCACCCTAACCTTTGCTCTGCATTTCTCTCCCCACCTTTCCTCGGCCCTCCCTCCGTTTTATATTTGCTCTCTTTCAGGTTTGCCTTCCCTGGGAGTCTCCGCTCTGGTCTCGGGTTTAGGGGTCTGGTCCAAAACGCACACCACACCCCGACTCCCTGCTCAAGCCCTTTGGCCATCCCGCCTCATCTGTCCTGCGCGCTCCCCTCATCCGCTCGTCTCTTCTCTGCTCGGGGCCCGGGCAGCGGCGGAGGGGTCAGCGGTGCTGCGGCTTGGGGCTGTGTTCCGACAGACCTGCTTTTTCTGTCGTGCTTTTGTTCCGTTCTGCGTCATCGTGTTGACTGAGTGGACCCCACACTTACCAGGCAGTTGCGCGCGCGGCCTCGGCCTAACACTGAGCCATGTTAGCGGCTGTAATCTGATGGCCGTGTTTATTTTATGTAGGCTCTCTTTGAAGGCGCTGAGAAAGTCTTTGGCCTTTTTGTCCAGTGCTTTGGCTGCCCGCGCCGAGGTGCTTGCAGTGGTAATAGTCAGGAAGAATAATATTTGCATTCGTATTCACTCAAAACATGGTTTTTTCCATATTAGTGTCAGAGAGGGGAGAAAGGGGACAGAAGGGGAGCTCTCACTCTCTTTCTTTCTCTCTCTCTCACTCTCACTCTCTCTTTTAGGAGAGTGTGGGGATCTCTGGGCCTTGGCTGTGGTGGCAAGCCTGCGTCTACTCCATCAACCCTTATTACGCCTCCACAATCCCATAATAGGTACTTAACCTCTTCACTGTGTTTGAAGCTCATGGCATCACTCACTGTCTGAGAACAGGCGCTGGGCCGCTCTCACTTTCTGCTTCTCTCTTATTCTCTGAGTCTCTCTGTTTTCAATTCAGTTCAGTAAGCTTTAATGGCATGACCAATCTTAAGCAAACATGATGATGGCAGACGCTGTTTGCATCCAAGTTGCAAATTCAATTTTTGCAGAAAATAGAAATGGAGCTAAAACAATTTGCGAATTGAGCAGTGATTTCATCCCATGGGGAATTGGTGCAAAATGAAAATGGATGTTGTAGCAACTGGAAAAGCCACTGTAGAAATATTTGCTTTGAAGATTATGACTAATTATGTCTTATATCTGTGAGCAGCATCATATTAGTTTACATACACCTTGCAGAATCTGCAAAATGTTTATTATTTTACCAAAATAAGAGGGATCATACAAAATGTATGTTGACCTGAATAAGATATTTCACATAAAAGACGTTTAAATATAGTCCACAAGAGAAAATAATAGTTCAAAAGTTTACATAAACTTGATTCTTAATACTGTGCTGTTACCTGATTGTTTAGTGGTAGTTGTTCATGAGTCCCTTGTTTGAGTCCCTTGTTTGTCCTGAACAGTTAAACTGCCCACTGTTCTTCAGAAATATTCTTCAGGTCCCACAAATTCTTTAGTTTTTCAGCATTTTGTGTAATTGAACACTTTCCAATAATGACTGTATGATTTTGAAATCCATCTTTTCACACTTAGGACAACTGAGGGACTCATATGCAACTATTACAGAAGGTTCAAATGCTCACCGATGCTCTAGAATGAAAAAATGATGTATTGAGAGCCGGGGGGGGGGTGAAAACTTTTGAATGGAATGAGGATGTGTACATTTTTCTTATTTTGCCTAAATATAATATTTTTTTCATTTAGTACTACCCTTTAGAAGCTACAGAAGATACTTACATGTTTCCCAGAGAACAAAATAAGCTAAATTTACCCTGATCTTCAAATTCAAAAAGTTTTAACCCCCTGGCTCTTAATACATTGTATTTTTCTTTTGAAGCATCTGAGTCTACATTACATTTAGAAGTTTGGGGTCAATAACATTTTAGGATGCATCAAATTGATCTAAAGTGACAGTAAACAAATTAATAATAATTAGAATGATTTCTATTTCAAATAAATGCTGTTCAAATAAAGTGAAAACAAATATTACATATATATAATAATACATAACCGTTTCAATATTATCATTATTATAAAAATGTTTCTTGAGCACCAAATCAGCCTATTAGAATGATTTCTGAAGGATCATCTGACTCTGAATATTAAAGTTTCTGTTGGTATACAGAGAAAAACTACTTAATGGTGCTATGTATTTTTTGTATTTTATTTTTTTTGTACCAAAGCATAAAAACACCATAATACATTCAGGGTTGTTTCCTCTGAGGAGGCAAGGGAGGCAGTGTATCCTCAAAATGTTAGATGAGGGACAAAAAATTGTAGTACAAAAATAAAACACCACCAATATTACAAAATATAATGTTCAAAAGTGTATAAATCACTCGTTTTTCTAAAAAAACAAAACAAAAAAAATCGTCCAACAGCGACATCAGCAGGTAAAATTACAGCGGGAGTCCGCAACTCTCTCGCCTCCACTGAGCCCATTGACTTTTAACAGACTCCCTTGGTGGGGGATAATTGAGAATAAATGAGTCACGTCAAAGGAGGCAATGCTTCCATTGCGATATGATTGCATATGACTGGTTGTGATTGGCTGTGATTGAGTCATGTGATAAATTCCACCTCTTGTGTTTGTGCGCATTCTGCATTCATGAATCAGTCTGAATAAAAAATATAATGGTGTTAATGGTAAGACTAATTAAAAAAAAATAAGTATACAACTCACATACTTAGATATAACCACTGTTATTTCAAAATAAGACTTAAAATGGTATGAAAACAGAATCTGTGGGAGTTTTTAGTGAGTAATCGCTATCACTAGGTGAAACAGCCCGGGTTGCCAGTTAGTGGAAAATAACAGACGAATACTTTTTGTGCACAAAGAAAACAAAAATAACCATTTTGGAGAGTATCACAAAACATGTGGGCTATACTCTAAACATAAACAAAGCACAGCGCACATGTCAGCAGCATGTGTTGTTTATGCGAGGAAAGCGCACATGCATTGTGATACTCTCCAAAATGCTGCTAGGCTGACGCAGAGGCGAAGAATTGTTGAATAAAGTTATTTTTGTTTTCTTTGCGCATGTTTGCCAAGACTATTTTGTAGATGTTCTTGGTACCTTTCTGGGCCTTGAACGTGGTAGTACCCTTGCTGTCTTATGCGTCTGAGGAGGAGGGGGTGGGAGAAACAATATTTTGAATTTGGACTGCAGTACCCATTTCAACCGCTAGCTGTCAATATTACATACTGCACCTTTAATTAAAACTTTAATTCAAGACTTAAGTCTTAATATCTTATGCAAGCTTTTGAAGTAAATGTATTAAATAAGGATGTCTAGATATTTGTACTGGATACAAGATAAATTATTAATTACTAAAAGTTTAATACATTTTAAGAAACATGTTGGCAATACTCCCTATCACTCATGATGTGGAGGAAACAAATCTGTCCTTATTACTATCATAACATTTCACAATGCTTTTCTTTCATAGTCTACTTGAAATCATAATAACCCAGTAAGCAGTAAAGCAGGTGTGCTGTATATACAGTAATTCCTATGAGAGATGAGATGAGAAGAGATAATCTTTACGTTTACAGCTAGACTTCATCTTTGTGGCCACAAATAAAAAGCTTGTGTGTACTTGTTTTTTTTTATAACATTGTTTTATAATCTATCAAAAATCCCTTCAATAGGACTCTTTGTGAATGGCAGCACGCAGCAGGGTGTGTGTGTGTCAACATCTGTGTGATATCTTGGAAAGCCCTCTGACATCACCTGTTAAACTCCACTGATGCGTTCTCATTCAAGTAAATTACAGCGTGCCATTTGTAAATCATTCAGGGGGCGGAGCTTGACACAGAGCCAAATGACAGCTTTCTCTCCACATCAGTGGCTGCTAGGGTAAAGAAAACATTAGGGATCCTTCATTCTTGCTTTCATCCTTTCAGTCTTAACAGGAGATGACATAGACGTTTTTTCCTCCCATTCTGTTTAACAATATTACGTTATCTGAAGAGGGTATGGCAATTTATGTCTCTGTTTTTCTCTTACTCATTACTTCTTACGGTTATGCAGATGACCGCAGTCAAATGCCAAATCGGTCTCTGTCTTTTCCCAGACTCCTCCCAGAGCTGATCCATACACATTCGGCCCAAATATAGAGAGACTGATGCCTCTTTTGTCAAGACTGTGTGTGTTCTGGGTGGGAGGCATATGGCATGTGCTTGCTTAAGGCCCGGCGCAGTTCAAATGATGATGTAACGCCAGGAAACAGGGGGAAATCAACTCCGGCGGTCTTGTAATCCGATCCCACTTTTTTTGCTTTCATTCTTGCCCTTATTTTGTAAGTTTATTAAATCCTGTGACAATGACTTGACACGCGTTTTTTTGTTTCAGAGCGATTAATTTATTCAGAAATACATTAAATCGTACATGAAATGGCTTGAATACAGAAATGTTTAGGGGCTTTAAGTGAGAAATGTCCTGGTCATTATTGACTATTTATTAAATGTTAACAATTAAAATTCTGTCATTAATTACTCAACCTCATGTCGTTCCAAACCTGTAAGACCATTTATCTTCAAAACACAAATTAAGATATTTTTGATGAAATCAAAAAGCTTTTGATCCCGCATAGACAGCAAAGCAACTGACGCGTTCAAGACCTAGAAAGGTAGTAAGGACTTCATTGAAATGGTCCATGTGACAGCAGTGGTGCAACTGTAATGTGATGAAGCTACGAGACTACTTTTTGTGCGCAAAGAAAACAAGCAAGCATTCAAAATGACATTATTCAATAATTTCTTCTCTTTCGTGCATTCAGGAGAGTACCACGCATCCTTACTACCTTTCTGGGCCTTGAACATGTCAGTTGCGTTGCTGCCTATGCAGGGTCAGAAAGCTCTCGAATTTCAT
Source organism: Garra rufa (assembly GCF_049309525.1). Classification (NCBI taxonomy): domain Eukaryota; kingdom Metazoa; phylum Chordata; class Actinopteri; order Cypriniformes; family Cyprinidae; genus Garra; species Garra rufa. The sequence continues at coordinate 26,366,065 of NC_133369.1, forward strand.
CAAAAAATATCTTAATTTGTGTTCCAAAGATGAACAAAGGTCTAATGGGTTTGGAACGACATGAAAGTGAGTAATCAACAGTGTTGGGCATGTTACTTAAAAAAGTGATTAGTTATAGTTACTAGTTAGTACTTACAACAAACATGAGAAATATATGTATAGAAAGCTTGAAATGTCTACGTTCAAATGAAGTAAATCACATCAAAAACAAATATTCTCGAATAAAGTTATCTGTATGATACCAATGCAAGCTTCAGTATTTCCCGTCAAAACTCATCTCTAATGTAATCACATTCATCAAGTTCATCTCGGCTACTTTTTATTTCTGTAAGAATACGCGCTGAGAGGAATAAAGCCAGAATTTACCTCAGAAGAACGCAACACGTAAAATATAGTAATGCTGCATTTTATTGTCAGTAACAGTAATAGCGTTACAACGGGGCAACAGTAATTCATTTGATTACTCCTTACTGAAAAAGGTAATGCCGTTAGTAGGATCTAAAATATGGCCATGCATAATAAGGCATTAATATGTGCTTTATAAGTACTAGTAAACAGCCAATTGTTTCTCAAACCGTTGTTACCTTATTTGTCATTGACCTGCCTGTCCATGTAATTCTGAGGTGATCTTGAGGTCAAGGTGGGAGACCTGTGCGGAGGTCACCGGTAGGCTCAATATGATTTGCAGTGAAAGTCCAGTGCATTGTTTGTTAAAGACTCTGATCTGACATCACTGGCGGCTTGGTGACAGACAAACAGAGTGTTAGAAGAGCTGTTACTGATAGGATTAATTCAGGTTGAGTCATGCTGAGGTTGGTGAGCTTGAGCCAGTCACAAATGTTTGAGTAATGCTGCCCTACTGTACTGCTGAGTGTCTGTTTACTTCATCAAAGCTTTGACTCCATTCTCTTGTTTTCTGTACTCCTCACCTCTGCCCTTCTCCTAATCCTCTATTCCTTCATCTTCCCCCTTTTCCCAGCTGTCTGTGTGTCTTCATAATTTTTTACATGTCTGCCGTCCTTCAGGGAAATTCCCTCTATCTATGACTCTGCCATTCCTCACATTCCTTTCATACCTACAGGGATAAGACGATGAAATGTGCTGGAGTGTGTGCGCGTATGAAGGGTTTTAATGGAGCGTCTCGAGCAAGTGATAGAGAGGCACTGAGTGGGTGGTATTAGAGGACTTTTTAGGATGCGGACTTCGTGTATCATTGAACCTCTTGACCGTCGAAGGGTAATAGGCCATGTAAACAGATGTGTAAATATAGAGCGGTCATTATGACATACAGTGCATTTCATTGACAAACACAGAGAGGGAAAGTGAATGAGTAAGATGGAGTGGGATTGTTTCACCTTCGGAATGTGCAGCTGACCGTTCGTACCGTAAACTCTGACTTCCTGTTACATGAGACTGACCTTTAAGTAATAAGGTTGTTTTTCAAGGCCAGCTGAAATAGCTCTGTGTGTATTCACTTATTTAGTCCAGAGGATCCACTTTTAAATGGATAGTTTACCTAAATGATTATGACCTTCATGTTGTTCCAACTCCATGAGAGTTTTGTTCTGAACACAAATTAAGATATTTTCCCCTTCATTGAAAGTCCATTACACCAAAACACTGCTGTTTCAAAACATTTCAACTTTTATTCACATTAGAGAGTTCACATTCACATTTATTCACATTCGAAACATCAACGCACACAGCACATCAAATATACTCAACTAGGGCTGCAACTAAGCCAAATCGCGCTCAAAATCGAATTCGATTTTCAGCGCGATTTGGCGTGGCTTGTCAGTGATTTACAGCGGGGTGTTTGAATTGCCGCTCCAGCTGAACGCACGTGATGGGGATTTACTACTAATCAAAGTACCGGCTTCATTGACTAAACGCGCCTCACAACATCGTTTGATTAATCGTTGCAGCCCTATACTCAACCATAATTGCCTGATACCTCTGAACAATCCTCATAAAGGGGTCATCAGATGCCCATATTTGATAGGATACTTTAGGGTCTTAATGAAGTCTATAACATACTGTGGTGAAAATTTCTTAATGGTAGTGTAAAACAGCACCCTTTTTACCTGGTCAAAAACAGCTCTGTTCACTGGGAGCCGTTACGGTGCATGTCCCTTTAAATGCTAATGAGCTCTGGTCACCCCGCCCTTCTTTTCCGTGGGGTGACGAGCGGTTTTCTCTGAGACTGTAAACTTTAGTTGCATTTAACCGCGGAACTATTGGAACCGCGGGATAACAAATAATTAGTGTGAACATAGGCGCATTTAGATTGTGGGACGCATTCCCTTCAAAAACTAAAGTAATCCTCTGCATCTTCAGCGGCTCAGATGTCAGAAGTAAATGACAACTGCTATGTTTATTATTACATCCAACAACAAAACACCTCAGTCGCATAGAAGGCTTTATTGTCTACTCCTGCTCCGGCATCGAAACAATGGCGGAAACGTTATAGCTCACTCAGGGTGGGTCTAAGGTAAGACGGCTGTGTCAATCAACAATTGTGGGAGCGGCTCTGGTCTGTGTGATGTCACACAGCCAAGAATCTGTGAATGGCATGATTTGAAAGAGGGGTTATTATTTATAAGGATAAAAAAAAAAACACTGCATGGATTTTTATTATTATAGGGTGGATGTGTACACACTGCCAACACACATTTATGTTCAAACAACATGTAAAAGTGAATTTTGTATCCGATGAACCCTTTGAAGTCCCCATGAAATCAAAATTAAAGTTTATTGGCTTTTAGTATAAATTTGTTAGCCTTAAGGTTATCTATCTAAGGTAGTGTGTTTCAAAGCAATGGCAAAATTCGCATTTAGAAAAGCATTCAAAACTTACAGTCTCTAACTTCTGCCTGTATGGATCAGTGACTTCACCCTGCACTTCAGCTTCTCATCAAACTTTCTGTCCAATCAAATGTTCTTGAGAGTCCAAAGTGTCCTGCCCCCTACATTATAAAGAGATGCTGAAGCTGTGGCTGAAATTATTCACAGAATTTGTATTTCCTGTATGGGGAAATGGCACGTAGTGCACTATATAGGGGGTAGGGAACGATTCAGACAGTGTGAATATGCTTTAGATTGGGGCAAAGTGTGGATTCACGCTGTGTCGTGTCACACGAACCACCGCAGCAACATATGCGCGAGTCGGCAAAGAGCACAATTGAATTCTAAACAGAATGCTATTTTATAGCGATATGGATGAGATTGTGGCTGTTACATTATCAAATGTGGCTTTACTGAGCTCAACGGCTCTGGCCCAATCTGTGATATAAACAAAAAGCCATTGGCTATTTTAAAAAGGGGGCGGGGCTGCTTGATATATCCCGCTCTGTCTTTCTGTTTTAGTGGAAATTACGTCAACACATAGAATAACGCTGTGTGTTTCAAAGCACTTAAGTGGACCTTTAAATTTATCATTATATGATAGACCCTTCGCAAAGACCCGCCCCCTTCATTACTGTAGCCATCTCTGACAAACAATGCCACTCTCACACTACACATCATGTTCTCACGCAGTAAAAAAAATGCATCGCGTAGTAAATAGAAAACTGACAATGCGCCAACAGATAAGACAGAGCAGGTTATAGTAGGTATTGTAGCTTTCAAATGTTGTCATTTTGTAAGAAATTTAAACAATAAATACCTTCTTGTAGCTTTTTAATATTGCGACAGATCGCTGTTGGCGCTTCAGTTAACCCTTTAGAACGTACGATCACACCAGTGTGATTTGTCTTGGCTGGTCCCTGAAGCGTACGATCACACCGGTGTGATTCGAACGTTCGCTGCATCACGTGATCAGCTACTGAATTCAAATATGTTTTGGCGCTTTGGCTGTCTCTGAGCCAGATTAGACGCGCTGAGTGCTTGTCATAATATCACGACTATTCAGTGCTTCAAACCATATAATGCTTATTTTAGGTTTCAAACATTTAAATACACATAAGTACTAGCAAAACCATACATTTATAGTTTGTAAAACACACACAGATGTCTATAGAAGCAGCAATAATGATCCTACAAATATATTCTGACAACATATTTTATTGATATCATATACAGATTATGTAGGTAACTATAAAGTTCACTCTATTCTTCTCCCAGCTCACTAGAGACTTACTTTAATGTCTTTCGGGAGGAGAGGATGCATTTGCGTGTGTTAAATCCCACAGCTCGGATTCAGCGCGAACAAACATGGCGGCGCCCATCACCCGGTATAGATGAACTAACGCGGTCATAATAAAAGTCTGTGGACTTTTAAATACATTTAATTGCACATATTTCGAAATCGGAATATCAGATATTTCATAATATAGCGGACATGCTTGTAAATATCGATAATAAAAAAGGGAAAACGAAATAAAAGCGATCCATGTGTCTTACAGTGCTGTTGTGGCTGCGGTGTGTCAGATGACGCGTCGCCATGGAAACAGTAATGCGAAACATTCTAAAATAACGTTCGCCTAAAAAAACTCACTCTTTGGGGTTAGATAGAATATTTAAAACTCACGTGTGAAAAGGTTAAAGTCGCACATACCGATCGTCTCTACCTTTTTACTAGATATGTTATGAAATAAACATGAATGAACATCAGAAGGTGTTTTGACAGATTCTTGCATTACGATTGGTCAGATGGCCTGTCAATCAAACTCCCTGTGAAGGGTCAGTTGTGCCACATGTTTTTTTAATTTCTGCAAAGCACTGAAAGATATTTTGAAGAATGTTCATAAAATTTAATTCTAAATATCTTCTTTTGTGTTCCACAGAAGAAAGCAAGCATTATTGGTTTGGAATGACATGAGGGTGAAAAAATTACAGAATTTTCTTTTTTTATGAATTATTTCTTTGTCATGCTTCTCATGACAAACATTAAAGACTAATAACTCAACCTCAGAAGTTCTTGTTTCCTGTGATCTACATTTAGTCATTGAGCTGAGGCTTTTATTCAAATGTGAATGATCTTTTACTAAAATTAGACGGCATGTGTATTTTGACTCACCTAAGCCGTAAAATGCCTGTTTTAGTTAAATGCATGATTGATTGACAGGTGAGTAGGCGGTCCTTTGATGTTGTCTGTGCTGGATCTACCAGCAGCTCCCAAAGTGATGAGTGAGAAAGGAACTGAATATGAATGCATTGAGCTATAGTGAAGAAACATACGTCCATGTTTAGCAATGAGAACCACTGGCAAGCCTGTGGCAGCACAGGCAAAGGGCCAGAACCACCATGAGGGTGGCATCAGACCCCACATGATTACAGCTCAGAAGACAAAACACGAGTTACTAAACAATGACTTGCTGACAGCCCGCTCTATCAAAGAGTCTATAATGGTGCCAATGAAAAGACTGGCATAAGAGGTAGCTGTTAAAGAGGTTCAATGGCCTCCTGAGGGGCACAATGACAAAATACTGGTGCAACTGCTTAGTAAAAACTGAGATGATTTAAATTTTGATTAGTTTGGATTATATTAAGTGATTATAGGTTAAGAGTCTTATTGAACTCTCTTAGATGTGATCATTGCTTCAAGGTATTTGACCCAAAAATGAACATTCTGTCATTAATTACTCACTCTCATGTTTCCAAACCTGTAAGACCTTCATTCATCTTCAGAATACAAATTGAGATATTTTTGATGAAATTCGAGAGCTTTCTGACCCTGCAGTCAGCAATGCAACTGACACATTCAAGGTACCGAAAGGTAGTAAGGACATAATTTAAATATTCCATGAGATATCAGTGGACTACTGATATGTACGAGAATACTTTTTGTGCACAAAGAAAAGAAAATATAGACTTTATTTAACATTTTCTTCTTTTCTGTGTCAGTCAATGCAGCACCTTTTTTAGAGTATGACTTGCACTTTTTTGCACTTTTTAGGATAATAAACTAAGAGTGATTGACTTTTTAACGTCTGAACGCCGGCTCCTGCGTCATAATACTGTGAAATTGCGTCAAAAACTGACACTGAAGAGAAAAAAATTTGATTAATAAAATTGTTATTTCTGTTTTTTTGGCACACAAAGTATTCTTGTAGCTTCAGAACATTATGGTTGAACTGCTGACGTCACATGGACTATTTTAATGATGTCCTTACCATTTTTGGGGGCCTTGAACGTGTCAGATGCACTGTTGTCTATGCAGGGTCAGAAAGCTCTCGGATTTCATCAAAAATATCTTAATTTGTTTTGCTGGTTTAGAACGACATGAGAGTGAGTAATTAATGACAGAATTTATCCCTTTAACACACAATGGAAATGCCCAGCTTATTGGAAAGTAGAGATTAGTGGTCTTTGTTCTTTGAGCCGATTCAGTGTGGGACTAAATGGCACATTTTTGCAAGAGGTACGGATGCTGGTTGGCATTAGTCACACGACTGAGAGCATGAGAATGCCCTCCAAAGGCTTTTCTTTTTCATATCACAGGGGTCACGTTGAAAACCCAGTCAGTGGGACAATCCGATGACGTTGGAGCATTCCAGGAGCTTTTGTCTCCTCTCGCCAGTACGTTCTCACCGTCGTTCTCGCCTTCCCACTGTCTCTCCGTCAGCCGCCATCAGCCGTCCATCGTATCTCATCCTGCTTTATCTTTACTTTTCCTTTCCTCTGTTGAGAAGTGAGATTCCTCCCTTAGAAAACACACTGCCCTGCAGTTAGCCCTCTGTGACGCAGGAGGGGAGCAAAAGGGGGTCCAGTAAGGGGAGGGTCCAGTGCATGTGTAACAGAAGGTCTCCAGTAAAGGGGAGGGTGATGAGTTTGGCCTTTGGCCGCTTGTGACGCTATTCTCTTGTGAGCTATCAGACGAGCCTGACAAAGACATTGAGAATGCCCAATGTCTCCCGGGTGTTTTTTTTAGCTACAAAGAATGTGCTAAAAATAGCTCTGCTCACACTTGTTGTCTTGTATTTTTTCTTTTGTCCCATCAGTCTTTAGTTCTTTTTGAGCTGGCCTTGCTTAAGTTAGAGAGAGAGAGACATACCATACTAATGACCAGACCTGTTTACATATTTCACTCCTGGTTCCATCCGCTTGTTTTTGTTATTGTTTAGCAGCCCCCGGTTTATATTTTGCCCTCTCATCCAACACCTACTCTTCCGCCGAGATAAAGAGAGATGGAGAGGCGGTGAAAGACATGGAGATGAAAAAAAGATGGAGGTCAAACAGGAATATACTGCAATAAAAATATATATTTTTGTCTTGTTTTGCAGTAAAACATCTCTTTAAATGAGGACGTTTTAAAAAAAAATTGTGTACTACCTGTTCCTTTTTTCGAGAATAAAGTGGAAATTACGAGAATAAATGTTTCAAGACTAAAATGTTGAAATTTCAGAAATAAAGTCAAAATGTTTTGAGAATAAAGTCAAAAAATGTTTTGAGAATAAAGTCAAAAAATGTTTTGAGAATAAAGTTGAAGTTATGATAATAAAGTAAAATTTACGATAATAAAGTGGAAAAGTGGAAAAAGTTGAAATTATGAGAATAAAGTCTAAATGTTTTCAAAAATAAAATCTAAATTACAAGAATAAAGTCAAAATGTTTTGAAAATAAGGTCGAAATGTTTCGAAAATAAGGTCGAAATGTTTACAGAATAAAGTTGAAATTTTGAGAATGAAGTCTAAATGTATTAAGAATAAAGTCGAAATTACAAGACTAAAGTTGAAATGTTGAATAAAGAATGAGAATAAAGTCGAAATTCAATAATTTCAATAATAAAGGTGACATTTTTTAAGAATAAATTTAAGAAATTTCGAGAATAAAGTCGAAATGTTTCTAAAATAAAGTCTAAATGTTTTGAGACTAAAATGTCCAAATTTAGAATAATGTCAAAATATTTCCAGAACAAAGTCTAAATGTTTTGAGAATAAAGTTGAAATTACAAGAATAAAGTCTAAATGTTTCAAAAAGTAAAAAAAAAAAAATAGAGAATAAAACTTAAATTATGAGAATAAAGTTGAAATGTTTTCGAAAATAAAGTCAAAACTTTGAGAATAAAGTCGAAATTACAAGAATAAAGTCAAAATGTTAAGAGAATAAAGTTGAAATTTTGAGAATGAAGTCAAAATGTTTTGAGAATAAAGTCGAAATTACAAGAATAAAGTCAAAATGTTTTGAGAATAAAGTCAAAATTACGAGAATTAAATTGTAGCAATTAAAGTGATAATATTTTGAGAGTATAGCCTGCACATGCAAATGGCCTGGATTGCCAGGCCACCAAAATTTATTTGAATATATGTGGGATTATTAGCAGAAATCATACCATGTGTTATATTTGCAGGTACAGTATGCTCAGAAATAATATTTAATGTCTTCAATTGCATTCATTAGGCCGATTTGTACTGTGCCAGCCAACCAATAATAGCAATAAGCTTTGTGCTTTTGGTACTTTGGTTAAGTCTCAGTTTTCAACAACTGTCAGTTTTATAGCAAAATGCAAACATTTGTTTAATTAAATGATACGGTTTTCTTTGTGAAAATTCCACCACCTACTCCACAGTAACATCTGTGGGGTCCAATCTTTCATTCCTCGCGTGTATTTAATTAAAAACAACAATATTAAGTTCAAAATCACTCTAATTGATTGGTGCTTTGTCCTTAACCACTCAGTGGTGCTCACAAAACATATTTATGCTGTGTTCCAGGCTGTTTTTGAGCCTGTAAATCACAATTTCAAACCACAATTCACAACTTTGTAGAATTCCAGACAAGTCACGCCAAACTGCCTGAGCTCATTTATTAATATTATATTATGATTCATTTGATTGTAACGTTATATTGTCCTAAAGTCTGCTTTTCACTGTGTACCACTTGCATAAATACCGCATACGTAGGGGCTGCCATTGTTGTTTCGTGGGCCATGTGACATCAGGGTGATCTAGTATGAGTTCACGGGTAGGAAGTCATGGGTTTGACTGCCATTCCAGTGCACTTTCACGGGTAGAAGGTTGGAAAAACACATGTAACGGGTTGCCTGGAACATGGCCTTAGTGAGCGGTGAAATGTTTAGAGAAAGTGTAACTGGACCAGACATTAAACCAAATCAAGTGAAATATTATAATGTATAAACACTAAAAACATTAGACCTATAATGAAACAAATCATTTAAATGTAATAGTATTCAGAACAGAACAAGAAGGAAAAAATATATAAAGCTAAGAAACCAAAGCAAAGTGAAACTGAAAGTATCAGGCATTGGGCTCACGTAACTCTGTAATTCAGCACAAATTCAAACGTTTTCATATTTGCAATGTATTTGAAAGATAAACTATTACTTATAATGTATACTAGGCTTTGTACTTCACAGACGTTCATATATCGACGGAAACAAATCATCCTCCACATGAGCAAAAAAGTGCTTGGCATAACAGCAGCGTGGACCAGTTATATAGGCTACAGACTATTTAACTTGCACACTCACATTAAAAACAGAACATTTGTGTTTTTGTAAAATAAAGCGAACAAACAGGATGCGCGTTCTGTCATCTCAGTTCTCTGTTTCCTTTCCGTGAACTTGTTTGTGGAGCGCCACACGGAGTCTGTTTTAAATCTGTTAATTATTTAAGTCAGATATATTTCGCATATTTATACCTTTCAAATAAAGACTATGATTGTATTTTATTGATATGATAACAAATTTAAAATTTTAAATGTAACTTACATGGGTATAGGCTACATTTTCCATCATTCTGTGACCTGTTTTTGACCCAGGGTTTAAAAACCTGTGCCCTAGACTTTATTCTGGTAATTTCGACTTTATTCTCAGAATACAAACAAGCAGGAAGACCAAATATGGGCATGGGAGAAACCAAACAGACAGTCCAAAGGGGGGAAACACTGGGAAAAACCAAGTCAAACTGTCCAAGGGCGTGACATTACACCCCCCTCCTGGTAGGCGCGTCCTCGCACGAACAAAAAAGAAAAACTAAAAACACAGTCTCTGGAGCGGGCTTCGGCAGATGGACTCCCGGGAGGAGGATGATCAGCAGGTTCCAGGGTGGATCAGATCGAGGGAAGAGCAAAGGAGAAAACTGAACAGTCCAGGGAGGTGATGACGGGGGAAGGAGCCAAGGAGGATACAGAACAGTCCAGGAAGGTAATGACGGAGGACGGAGCCAAGGAGGAGACAGAACAGTCCAGGAATGTAATGACGGAGGAAAGAGCCAAGGAAGAGACAGGAGGGATCTGGAGCAGGAGGAGCCAGGTGAGACCCAGACCACAGCCATTATGGTGACCCATGGTGGAGCCGACGAAGGGAGGAGCCATGGTAGAGGAAGGGCTGACGACTCCAGGGGGGCGACCGATGGAGGCGGAGCAGGTGGCGATAAAGCCCGAGGCAGAGACGGAGAGCCCATGATCCAAAGCTCTGGCGACCGAGGCGAAGATCCGGAGGTGCGACAGAGGACCAAGGTGGAGCCGGAGGGAGGGAGGAGCCCAAGTGAGCTGGTGAAACATCCACCGTCATGGGCATCTTGGCTGGCTCTCGCACCTGGTCTGACGGCTCGTGCAGCTCTGGCTCAGCGGCGATCTGCAGCTCTGTCGCTCCTAGTTGCGATGGCGGGCTTTGGCTCTCCGTTGTCGGTGGGCTCTGGCTCATGCCCCGCGTGTCGGGGTGGTGGCTGGCTGGGCTCTGGGTCCAGAGTGGCACTGGCGAGTTTCTCCAGGTAACAGGCGGGGAACGATCCTCGGACGACAGCGCTCTGTACGCCCTGTTTAGGTTTGCGTCATAGAGTGCACAGAGCACGCCATCCGGGTAGCTGGTGGCGTTAGCTAGAATCTGGAACATTTTGCTTTTTTACATTTTTCTTAGTATATTTTGCCCATCCTAAAGATCTTGCTCTGTCTGCTACAGTATTTTCTCCTCTCTGCGTCCATCTTCAGCATCTCTGGGTTCTATTAACGGCTGTTTATAGTTGGCTTATTTGTCCAGTTAAAGAATTAGCTGTGTGTTATTAATAGATATACAAGTTTTCCAACCCTTAGTCAGAAGTGTATAGAGTAAACAGGGAGCTCCTTTTAATTAAAAACAATGTGTATGTTTCTTAGGCACTTAAATCCATACCGTTTGCATAATTTAAATCGGTTTACCATTTGAAGCAGTATATCGCCCAGCAGTGGTTTTATGAAAAGAGACTTTTGACAGTTGTTAATGAGTCCCGTGTTTGTCCAGAGCACTTCAACTGCCCACTGTTCTTCAGAAGAATTCTCCAGGTTGTGTATTCTTTGGTTTTCCAGCATCTGAGGACAACCGAGGGACTCATACACAACTATTACAAAAGGTGAAAATATTTACTGATGCTCAGGAAGGCAATAAGCGTTTAAACTTTTGAACACGATGATGTTTAAAATGTTTCATTTAGTACTGGCCTTTAAAAGACAAAATAGGTCAAATTTATCTTGATCATCCAATTTCCTTATTGGGATTTTTTTAGCTTGTTTGACCTTACCAAATTCTATTACATTCATTCTTCAAAAATAAATAAATAAACAAAAAAAGCCTCCAAGATGTATTGTCTGAACATAAATCATATGCTCAACCTTTTGCTTCTTATGTAAATTCTTATGTAAATGCTTACTGTTTTTTTCCAAGCAAGAAAATGCTTTTCTGAGACAGACTGGGAAGTGATGGTCTGAGATACAGACAAGACACACACAATGACAGGTGAGGAAAGAATGTTTAAGCCAGCTAAGAGCGGGACGGTTAGCATTCCTGTGTTTGTATACGTGTGCTTTAACAGACTGAACTAAAGTCTGCAAAATGTTAACATGCTCATGAGATGAACAGATGAGACGCGGGGAAAAGGGGGTGAGTGTGGAAAGACTTGCCCACCCTGTAAAACGTTCCTTTTTGCGTGGGTTGTCCTCCATCTTCATTCTGGTCTCCTACTTTCTTCCTTCCTCTTGGTCTCTCTCTGACCTATTGCTCATTCAAAAATGTCATTGTCCTGGTGCATGTTACAAATATAGTATGTGTTCAAGTAAATAGCTGGAAATGAATAGAAACGATTGCTTTTGTTTCCTCTTTTCCTAGTTAGCATTTCAATATTTCAAGTATTTCTTTTCACCTACTGACCTGACCACAATGCACACTCATTCTGTTTTATACCATCCTAATGTCTTCCAGCAAGCAGCTTGCATCAGAGTGTGTGTTTGTGTGCGTCAGGGTAATATCTGAACGCTCCTGCCAAACTCTAAGGACCGGAAGACAGCTACTGCCGCGAATGATTTACAACTACTTATTACCGTTTAGGAGAATTTTCGTAACCAGATTGAGCCAGAGTTTGTAAGTGTATGTTCAGGAAATAAAATATCATCTGGATATTCCAGTGCGTCAAATTTGAAGAGATAAGTTATTTAGTTGTAATCTAACTCTAATCTAACTGTGTGTGTGTGTGAGACACTTGGCTCAGTTACATGAACTTTCCTTTGTGTGTGTGTGTGTGTGTGTGTGTGTGTGTGTGTGGTGAATTATAAGGCTGGGTTTCAAACTGTTTTCTTGATTTGATTTGATTTTTATTCTTTAGATTATGTTTTTGTTAAATTGCCCAAAATAAACTATATCTTAAGTATTGCTGTAAATTCTATAGAATTCTATAGAATGTTCTTCTTAGAACATTGAGAGACTATTACTTTGAAAAGTTAACATTACATGTAAGTATTGAAATAACAGATAACAGTTGAGCTATGCAGTTTATTGCTATTTATTTAACAGATATAATAATCAACTCAACCAAAAACTAAAGTGTTGAATCATTCAAATGAGCCATTTGACTTTGAATCAGACTACACTGGTCACAGAATACATTTTTGATTCACTAACAAGAGCCAGTTTATAAGATTCAGTTGATTGTGAATCAAACTACTCTGGAAATGCTGTATGTTTTTGATTCACTAACAAGAACCAATTCATAGGAGTCATTTGCTTGTGAATCGTACTACACTGGAAACGCTGTTTGATTTAGATTCACTAACAAGATCCAGTTCATAAGAGTTATTTGATTGTAAATTGTACTACACTAGTGGTGCTGTTTGATTTAGATTCAGTAACTTAAAAAAACCTAAGTTTAGCAGCTTCCTTAAAATTTTAAGTTAAATCAACTTAAGTCATTTCATCTCAAGTTAAATCAACTCATTTTTATTGTAATAAGTTAAAATGACTTGTAGTTTCAAGCGGATTTAACTTTTAAGGCAGCTGCTGAACTTAGGTTAAGTTGAATCTGGTGAAAACTTTTTACAGTGTAGGAGTCATTTGCTTGTGAATCATGTTATACTGGTCACACTGTATGTTTTTATTCAATAACAAGAACTAGTTCATAAGAGTCATTATTTTGCCTGTGAATCAGACTACACTGGCTGTCAGGCATTCACAGCAGCCACCTTCACCTGTCACAACAACAGAAGCTCCACCCACCAGATCATCATCACCTGAATTCTAACACCTGATCTCAATTACCACACCCTTTATATAGTCCAAACCTTCAGAGACTCTGTCTGGTCTACCGTGCACATCCCGATGTCAGCCACAGACCTCAGACCCATCTCCTGGATATTCTTCCCTTCCATTGAGATCTCTAAGGACATCATTCCCACGATTGCTAAAGGACCGTCAGAAAAGCCTTACCTGCCATCATTGACATTGTTTCCTGTTTCCAAACACCATCTGTTTAATAAACTACCGTTACGTTTTACTTACCTCTGTTTGCAGTCTCATCTCTACAAGTTCGTGACACTGGCTACGATACATGTTTTTGATTCATCAACAAGAAACAGTTTATAAGACTGAGTTGATTGTGAATGAAACTACACTGGTCACACTGTATGTTTTAGATTCACTAACAAGAACCAGTTTATAGGAGTCATTTGATTGTGAATTATATTATACAGGTGATACAGTATGTTTTTGATTCACTTACAAGAACCAAGTCATCTGAGACAATTGATTGTGAATCAGACTACACTTGGTGATGCTGTTTGATTTTGATTCACTAACAAGATCCAGTTCATAGGAGTCGTTTACATGTGAATCATATTTCACTGGTGACACTGTATGTTTTTTATTCACTAACAAGAACCTGTTCATAAGAGTCAGTTGGTCATGAATCACTACTCTGGAAATGCTATATGATTTTGATTCACTAACAAGAACCAGTTTATAGGAGTCATTTGATTATGAATCATATTATACAGGTGATACTGTATGTTTTTGATTCACTTACAAGAACAAAGTCATTGGAGACATTGGCTGTTTGATTTTGATTCACTAAAAAGAACCAATTCATAGGAGTCATTTACTCGTCAGTCGTGCTACACTAGTGATGCAGTTTGATTTAGATTCACTAACAAAATCCAGTTCAGAGGAGTCATTTGATTGTGAATCATATTAAACCAGTGACACTATGTTTTTATTCGGTAACAAGAATAAGTTCATAAGAGTCAGCTGATCATGAATCAAACTACTCACTAACAAGAATCAATTCATGGGAGTCAATTGACTGTACTACTACTGGCCCCCCTCCAGTACTGGGACCCAACCCCACTCTGCACATTTTGCATGTCTCCCGTATTTAACACACCTGATTGAGATTATCAGCTTGTTAGGGGAGAGAGCCATGAACTGAACTAATGAGCTGATGATCTCAATCAGGTGCATTAAATAAGGGAGACTTGCAAAATGTGCAGAGCAAGGGGTCCCCAGGACTGGAATTGGGAACCACTAATTTAGATTCACTAACAAGAACCAGTGTATGGGAGTCATTTGATTATTAATCATATTACATTGGTGACATTGTATGTTTCTGATTGACTAGTGAGAGCCAGCTCATAGGAGTCATTTAAATGTGAATCATATTACACTGTTGTTACTGTATGTTTTTATTCACTAACACAAACCAGAGTCGTTTGATTGTGAATCAAACTATAGTGGCCATGCTATATGTTTTTGATTCACTAACAAGAACCAATTCATAGGAGTCATTTGGTTGTGCATCATATTATCCACTAGTAAGAACCAGTTCATCAGAGTCATTCAAATGTCAATCGGACTGCACTGGTTATGCTGTATGTGATTGCATGCAGCCTTCTTTATCTCATATTTAATTCAGACTTTAATTTAATCCAGAGTTAAAATATGACTTCTTTTGCAGTTGGTCTCTAGATTCAGAAGCAGAAATGCTGAAAAGCAGGACAGAAATACTGGCACAGAAAAGATTGATCTTTGAATTTTAATAATCAAGATCAAATAGATTCATCAGGAAATCAATAATATTTTTACAAGCTCTAGTGTACTTATTGGCTTGTATACAGCACATTTTATTGACTGAATATCATTTGGCAGTCCAGAGGTGCAATCCAGCGGTGTTTATGTGTGATTTCCTGTGCACGTGTGTTCTTACAGGCTTGTGTCTGCAGCATTGTGAGACAGATTCTGAGACGTCACTTTATTGCCCAATGATTATCTTCCTGCAGTGTGTCATTCTTTCTCTATCTCCCCCTTTTGCTTTTCCCATGGAGCCATTAACACACTCAGTTGCTCTCTGACGTCTGTAGAGGGGCACATGGGTTGGGAAAGGTGAAGGGGGCTTGCCAGATCGTAGATGGTCAGGACACACCTCTTTTTTCTCTGCGATACAAAGAATGGGAGCAGTCAATTAGGGTCAAAGGACGTGAACAACATCCTGTCATAAGAAGTATCTTTCTTTTTTCACTGTATTTATACATCCTCCCACACATGCACACATTCATCTTCCAGCAGTCACTCTCACTCTTTTTTCCTTTCTTTCTCAACACCTCTGTCATTGTGAAATTCCCTTGAGGGTTTAGTGAGATGGTAAAGAAGCTATTCATTTATATCAAATCATGCTTTTGCAGGTATTTAATGTCATATGCTGCTCTGCCAACTGTTGATACTGGTATGTGTGTGTGTTCATGACTAAGGTTGTGATATGAACCTGCACGTAACATAATCATAATTATATAGCCTAAAAGGCTGTGTTTTGAAACATTGGAGAACAGAGCAATATTAAACAAAGTTTGATTTATTTTACTGCTGAGTAATTTAAACATTCTAGCTTTTATCAAATTGTGTTAATACCTATTTAGACCAGTAGAAACATGTTCCATAACACTGACTATTAAACTAATAATTATTCATCCCCCAACACACACACACACACATTGTTAATCTAAAACGTTCAGCATTTCTAAAGGAGTTTTCCATTCGAGAAACTAAATGGTTCCACAAATAATGGTTGTAATTGCACATGCAGTTTGGCAGTAAAAAACAAAGTAGACTGAAACCAAATGATGGTGAACTGCTGTGAGGTTTTGGCTTGGGGAATGAAAGTGTGATTATAATTATGAATGCAATGCAAAATGTTAGCAAGTGTTACCAAACAAGTACAGATGGAGACATGAAATATTGAGCTGGGTTAAAATTATTTTAATATGTTACATACTGTACATATGTGAATTTGGAAGACACTTTTATCCAAATTTACTTACATTGCAGATACACATTTGATCAGTTATTTTGAACAGCACTGTTTGAGCTATAGGAACTTGTAATGCAAAAGTTCTTTCTTGTCCTCAAATCTGACTGGCTGAGAGTAGTGCAATATTCTAGTGATATCGGAACTCCAACTGTTTCACAGTTGTATCACAGCGAGTGTCATGGTGGATATCCAAATACACCATAGTTTTATAAATACTGATTTGTGTAACGTTACACCATGACACAAATCAGCCCCCCCCCCCCCAAAAAAAAAAAACCGCAGGAAAGAGACTATAATCCTGGAGGGCGGTGGAGCGGAGGCGGAACAGGGAGAGGGATGGAGGGTCAGGTCCATGTGGGGGTGGAGGACCTAGGAACTGAGGTAGGGCCGGCAGATCAGGGGGCCTGGGCAGAGCCGGCAGGACAGGGAGAGCTGAAGACCACCAGAGCCAGACAGAAGCCCTCCACGATGGGGCAGATGGAGCCCACCAGGGCGGCGCAGACGAGGCATGAGCCCACCAGGGCGGAGCAGAGACCCACCAGAGTGGAGCAGATGGAGAAGGAGCCCACTAGGGCGGCGGAGGTGGAGCAGGAGCCCACCAGGGTGGAGCAGACGGAGCAGGAGCCCCCAAGGGCAGAGCCAACGTAGCAGGAGTCCACCAGGGCGGCGACGACGGAGCAAGAGCCCCCCAGGGAGGAGCAGGTGGAGCCCACCAGGGTGGAGCAGGCGGAGCAGGAGCCCCCCAGGGCGGAGCCGACAGTGCAGAAGCCCACCAGGGCGGCGACGGCGGAGCAGGAGCCCCCAGGGTGGAGCAGACGGAGCAGGAGCCCCCAAGGGCAGAGTCAACGTAGCAGGAGTCCACCAGGGCGGCGACGACGGAGCAAGAGCCCCCCAGGGAGGAGCAGGTGGAGCCCACCAGGGTGGAGCAGGCGGAGCCCACCAGGGTGGAGCAGGCGGAGCAGGAGCCCCCCAGGGCGGAGCCGACAGTGCAGAAGCCCACCAGGGCGGCGACGGCGGAGCAGGAGCCCCCAGGGTGGAGCAGACGGAGCCCACCAGGGCAGAGCAGACGGGACAGGAGACTGCCGAGGTGGAGCAGACAGGACAGGAGTCCACTAGGGCGGAGCAGAAGACCACCAGGCCAGAGCAGATGGACCTGAAACACAAGACACAGACAAAGACACTTTGGGACAGTCGGGGAGTTCCCGAGTGGTCTCCATAGCCGTGAAAGGGTGGGCAAAAAATTCATTGAAGGCCTCCATGGCCGTGACGGGACAGGCAGAGAGTTCAGTGATGGCCCCAATGGCTGCACAGGATGGGCAAAGAATTCAATAACGGCTTTCATAGCCGTGACAGGACAGGCAGAGAGTTCAGTGACGGCCTCCATAGCCACAACAGGACAGGCAGAGAGTTCAATGATGGCCCTCATGGCCGTGACAGGACAGGCAGAGAGTTCATGGGCTGAGAAAGTGTCGCAGGGCGCTACCACCGTGCAAAGAGCAAGCACAACCCTCCTCATCACACAAGGTTCCGCAGCCTCAGCCGCCACCTCTGGGGAAACTGCGGTGACCCTCATAGCCGTGGAGGAAGACGCAGTAGATGATGCTGCCTCCAGAGGTTCTGCAGCATAAGCCGCCACCTCTGGAGACTCGGTGGTGGTGAACGCGGCCCAGACACACAAGAGAGCAACTCCCATGATGGAAAGCGTTAGATGAGTTAGTTCCAGACAAACAGATGAGACGTAATTTGATTATAGAAGACCAGCTGTGGTGTGACGGCGGCTTGGACAGTCAGCGGAGACGATACGAGACTCTGGGCTGTCAGCCGTGATGAGACGAGGCTCAGGGTAGTCAGCGGTAATGTGACTTGGCTCTGGACGCTTGGACGAGATGTGACTTGGCTCTGGACGCTCGGACAAGATGTGATTTGGCTCTAGACGCTCAGACGACACTGACTTGGCTCTAGAAACTGTGGTGACTTGACCTTGCTCTGGAGCAGCTGTGACCTGACTTGACATTGAAGGAACAGCTGTAACTTGACTTGACGTTGAAGCGTGCACTGGCTTGGCTGATGTGGGTTTAGGGAGCAGCGGTCCTCTATGCTGGATGCAAACCTCAGATAACTGGAAACGAACGTGATGTGATGAAGTGAAGATGTAGCCGCTTGTAAGTGCACCGGTGCGGCTGCCATTTTGTGTATGCAGTCTGTAATTCGTGAACGGGTTGCATGTCTGGCATAATGTTCAGTAGAGGAGTGTGTCCCGCGGCTGCAATTGCTGCAATGTTGTGTTCCTTCTCCGCAACACCCACAGTAAACAACGAGCCTACACAAAATAAAGCATAATTATAATTTCACTGAGTGACGAGTGCGGACCCTCCGTTGTTATTTTGTTTACACACTGTTTTGTATTTACACACTCGTGCCATCGAACTGTTGTATAAATGCAATATCACGTTCATAGACGTGAGATATGGCTGAATATCGGCATGCTGTGCCCACTGAGAGCAGCCTCACCTCGGCCAGATTTTCTGGAATTAGCCACTGGCTCTGATATCTCTATACTGGTTAAACATGATTTATAATTTGTTTGGGTAAGTCGGGCAGTCTTTGGTCTCATTAATCTATTATTTGTTCCAGAGCAAATAAATTTGGATAAGGGGAAAATCTCATCACATTATATTTGATGTAAATTATCAGGTATATATCAGAGCGCTACCTCTGTTCTTTTGACTGAATTGCATAGCAACTTTTATTATGGCTGTTGTTGTTTATTAAATATTATTATTTAATAAATAATGTTTCATATAAATAATAGTATTTTATAAAAGTATTTGGTTTGTGTGTGTTCATGATAGTGATTTTAGCTACACTATTCTCTCAGTGCAGTTGTAAACAATTAAGTTATTTTTACTTTCAGCAACACCTTGTAAGATGCAGCCAACGAATGCACTGAGCAGCGCTGTCATCGGAAATCACCCTTAACAGATGAAAGGATAGTACAACAAAGATATCGGACATTCAATCTAATGTTTTATTGTGAATATGAGGAATGAAGAATGAATGCTGTATCAGATGCAGGTAATCACACCCACTCAGTCCATCTCTCTCTCTCAAATTACTGTACATAATACAGTGAGCTTTTACATAATACAGTGACCCAACGTTCCTTCGATCCTAGCTCTAAAGTGACATTTTCAAATTAGCAACAGAAGCTTGTGCTCAGCTGTTAAACTGTCAATTCGAAATTCTAATCCATGGTGGTAGGAAGCAGTTCTGCACAAAAGAGGGTTTTAAAGAAATTCCATATATAGTTGTATATAGTTTATATATGTATATATATAGTTTATTTATTTGTTTACTGAAGTAATGCACATTAATAAACATGACTTTAAATGTGCCAGGCTATTTTTCATCTGTAGACCCTTGACATAATGTTAAAAAGTCACCCTAAAAACAAAAACAGAGCATCTTACACACCTACAAAAAAGGAGTAAGAATATAATATTTACTGTTGTTTAATATAATAATATAAATTTTAGTGTTATTATATATTTTCAGTAATTTTCACTCTGAAACTTTAGTCTATTTTAAACTTTGCACTTTTTACCCATTTCTAGTATATATATATATATATATATATGTATATATATTACTTTCACTGCATGAAAAAGCACAACCAGAACATTCTAATAAAATTCTCCTTTTGTTTTCCACAAAGTAAAGAAACCATTTTTGTGTGAACTCTTTCTTTAAAAAATCATTAGTACTGTTCACACACTAGCTGAACATTATCTGTAAACTGAAACTGAAAGGAATAGACTCTTTCTCTGCCTTTTAAGTTTCATTTATGTGAGTTTAACTAAGTTAAACCATCAGTCTAAAAACAGCTTTTCAACAGTAGTTCTTAAACTCAGCATTTTAACCACCTGTTGAAATTCATTAGTGCCTTAATTGTTCCAATTAAGCTTCTGCCCTCTTGCCTAGGGTGCTGACACATCAAAGGAAGCCATTAAAAAAAGACAACAAAAACCATTTCTGAGTTTGTGGGCATGTTGGCCAATGAAACAGTGTGTGTATTATTGCGTGCTGCTGCGTATGTGTATTTGAGGAGGGGAGGTCTGGCAGCGTGTGAATGTGGACATAATGAATGTGTGTGTGAGTCTCATAATGGGGGATATTACAGTAATGAGGTACCAGGATGTCTGGACACTTATTGCTCCCCACCTGTGTCTCACTTCCCCCATGATCGAGGAGTGTGTGTGCGGACGTGTGGGAGTTTGTGGGTAATGTCTATGAGGTTAGTGACCGGACAGCTCAGACTACCGGTCTTTCGTCTGGTTCGTTTAGTGATCGGCGATGTGACGATCGGCTGAACGTCAGGACCACACACTCACATACGCACGCATACAGCAGAGCAATCACGGCTGATTGGTAACCCGCTAACACACCCACACACATAATCAGACACACACACCCTTTGGATTAGGGACTACACCAGACTCACCATCAGCCACCCAAGAGACCCCCATCAGGGCATGCAGGCAGAGAGAGTCGGTGAGTGACTAACTTCACTCTTTCTTTTATTCTTTTCCCAGCTGTGTCTTCAAACAGGTCTTTGATGTGGGAAATTAAAAGAGCGAGTGTGTCAATATCTCCCTCCATTCCTCCATCGCTCCTGCACACTCATCCATTTCCCTTCCTTCCATCTCTTCCTCTCTCCTCCCTTTCTTCTTTATGGCTGACCCAACAAAACCATAACGTGACCCTGCAACCACATTACCTCCGCACACCCTTGTGTGTGTGTGTGTGTGTGTATGAGTGTATGAGAGAGTGGGAGAATCAACGGTTGTGTGTGAACAGTGCTTTTTTGCATGCATACTGGTGAGTGAGGGTGCTGCACATTCAATCCCCCACTTTTTGTGTGGTTTAAAATCTAAAACGTGTTCAAAAATACATTAAAACTACAATTTACATATAATGGTGAATGTAGATTATTACTATGATGTTTAAATTTCTGAATCAAAAATTATTTAATAATGAAAAAATAAATGAAATCTTCCTAATATGTGACCCTGGACCACAAAACCAGTCATAAGGTTAAATTTTACAAAACTGAGATGTATACATATAATATATATGCTTTATAAATAAGCTTTATTTTGATGTATGGTTTGTTAGGATAGGACAATATTTGGCCGAGATACATCTATTTGAAAATCTGGAATCTGAGGGTGCAAAAAAATCAAAATACTGAGAAAATCACCTTTAAAGTTGTCCAAATTAAGTTCTTAACAATGCATTTTACTAATCAAAAATTACATTTTGATATATTTACAGTAGGAATTTTACAAAAAATCTTCATGGAACATGATCTTTACTTAATTTCCTAATGATTTTTGGCATAAAAGAAAAATCTAAAATTTTGAACCATGCAATGTATTTTTGGCTATTGCTACAAATATACCTCAGCGACTTAAGACTGGTTTTGTGGTCCAAGGTCACATATAAAACTGAATATATATATATATATATATATATATATATATATATATATATATATATATATATATATATATGTGTGTGTGTGTGTGTGTGTGTGTGAGACCCTGGACAACAAAACCTTAAAATATATTGGGTCAAAATGATCCAGTTTTGTTTTATGCCAAAAATCATTAGGATATTAAATAAAGGTCATGTTCCACGAAGATATTTTGTAAATTTCCTACCGTAAATATATCAAAACTTTTGATTAGTAATATGCATTGCTAAGAACCATACATCAATGGAAAGCTTATTTATTTAGCTTTCAGATGATGCATAAATCTCAATTTACACACATGTGTGTGTATGTGTATTAATATTTGAAACACTTATGTCTGCCAAATTAAAGTTATGTGGAAAATAAAAAAACAGGAACAGGGCCTGTAGCGCTTCATGGCCGTGTGTCAGGGTCACTGAGTTCAATGAGTTTCTTATAATATCATACTTTTTATGACAACACAAGGTCATGAAATGTCATATACAATTTCCCAAAAAGGTAATATTTATGAAATAATAGTTCCTGATCTTTTAAAACATACATGTGTGTGTTGGTTTCATATAAGAAAAAAATGTATACAAATTTTTATACAATTTAACATTTAATGACTGATTATATTTATGTATGTACTGTATATAAAATCAGTCAATACATGTAAAGTGAATGAAAAATTGTATACATTTTTTCTATATGAAATCAACATATTATACATTTGCCAATTGTATTATTATTTTTCTTATTATGGACCCGCTTACTTGTCATTCATGTGACCCATGACCCATCTAAAGTGACAAAAAATGACAGACTGTGAATAGGATCAGAGCATGATACGGGCCGGATTGAAACCTCAGTGCCTGTGAATTACCCACTGTGCCACGGCTCCAGTATTCCCCCACTTTTTGTTAGATAATCATTCCCATACCTTAACGTGTCCCCCCCTTGCACATGTTTCAAGTTGTTTCTACACCCCTGAGCGAGTTTTTCTTCACTTTTTGTGAATCTGGAAAGGTCAGCTATTAATGCAGCATGTGTATTTAAGGTTGCATTAACCCCTCACCCATACTTTCTCTCTGTCTGGAAACTCCTCTCTGCTTCTGTTGCAACACTGTGCTATGCTTTATTGCATGTGACTCCGTGTTTCCAGTGCCGTGCACTGGTTTCTGTATATGCTAAATTAACCTTCCCCCTCTCCCTCTCTCTCTCTCGAACTCTGCCTGTCTCTCCCTTTTGCTCTTGAAGGCTTAGTGCTAATGTTCTGCAAGTTCCCTAACTGTTACTATGCAACACTTACAGGCCTTACTATGCAACACCTTTCTCTTTTATTCCTTCTCTCACTCTTTCCTTTACCCTGGAGAGAAAGAAGGGGGAGCGTCAGAGAACGAAAAGAGTGGAAATAGGATGGAAATAACAGACTGCTGTCTCAGGAGCGAAGTTTGAATAAGTGTGTGTATATGGTAAATATGCGCAATGCAGCTGCTCCCTTTACATTACATTATGCAAATAAACTGTTTATTTATTCCTAAGAGAAAGACAGAACGGTAGCGTTATGAAACCCAGATTGACTGATATAAAAAGAAACAATGGGCTTTTTAAACTTTTGCAGTGATAGAGGGAGAGAGGGGAAGAGATCTGCAGATGAAAAGATAAAGAGATGGGCGATTTGATTGGCATAGATCGCGTAGCGGGATGGAGCAGAGGAAGAGAGATAGCAGGAGAGATAGACAGACCTACAAAAATGATATTGCCAGAGGGGGAAAAAATAAAAACAACAGAAACGTCTCTTTTTTTTTCTTTCTTTCAAAAATTCGCAAAAGGAGACAGACAGTGGCGAGGGGCGGGAAGCGCGCTCTGAGGAGAAGGCGAGTGTGTGTGTACGTGTGTGTGTGTGTGTGTGTATGTGTGTGTGTGTGTGTGTGTGTGTGTGTGTGAGTGTTTTTATGAATGAAGTGGTGACTCAGGATGTGTCATACCCCCGTCTTTATAAAGGAAGTTTTAAACAAGCCTAAACATTTCACTTCGCGAAAAATTAGACTTACCCTCGCATCCTTCTCTCTCTCTGTCTCTCCCTCCATACACCTCTCTGACCCTCGCCGTGTATCTTTCCATCCTCACTCGCGTTTGTTAAAACTAAACAACTCTTGGGACTGGACAGAGTCAAGTTTTGCTGCTTTTTTTCTCGTTCTCGCTAATTCTGCACTTCTGTCATTCATTCATTTTCCTCCTCACCTCACGCTCTTCCTCTGTAAACTACTGTCGCGAGCCGTTCGCGCGGATACTGAGAGAGAGAGACGAACTTTGGAGCACGTGACAACATCTGGAGCTTCATTTATTTATTAATTTCTACACTTTGGTTTATTTATTTATTTATTTTCCTGCCTATTTATTTGCAACGTATCTACTTTATAAAACAAGGACCTGGACAAATATGAAATGTAAGTGTCGCATTGTTTATATATTCGCTATGTAATATTTTTTTTTACGACACCGTTGCTAATTTGCTGTTTACAGTGTTGCGATTGACACTTGTTGCTGTAACCGTTTGTAATTAAACACTCTTTTTAGAAGATAAAACTGTGCAACTATGTAAGCATCCCTATACAAGCAGCCTTTATTGTCATTAACAAGCGCGGGACTTTTTGATGGAAACCTGTACGGGTTCTAAGTGTTAAAGGGTAAAGTTAGTTTGACAGGATAACGGCTTGAGGCGCTCGCGGTTAGTTCATTAGAGAAGCATTTATCATGTCGACAGTAATAATGGATCAAGTGTTACTCGCTCAGGGCGCACAGCAGCGTCAGCGACCGGTTCGTCTTCTAATCTAGTGTGATGCAACATGTGTGATTTCCTTCTCCCTCTCCAAAAAGATGAAAGAGGAGTCCTCTGGC
Organism: Garra rufa; assembly: GCF_049309525.1. Lineage (NCBI taxonomy): Eukaryota > Metazoa > Chordata > Actinopteri > Cypriniformes > Cyprinidae > Garra > Garra rufa. Next base: position 26,390,983 of record NC_133369.1, read on the forward strand.
TGAGACTCTCGTTATGCTTTTCGGACGTGTGGAAACACGGTCCCACGGGCTCTTGGGACGAACATAGGAGTGTTGTTTGTAGCTGTGCATCAATGATTTGCTCTCCTCCGCAGTGCTGGGTGACTCCTCCTCATCGCTGCTCCTGTCGCTGCTGTTGGCTCAACTACATCTGTTAGCATCTGCCTTCCCTGCCCACCCTCGGCGGATCCAGACTGACTTTGACAAGCTGACCAATCAGACCAGACACCTCCTGAAGCTGACTCAGGATCTACTGGTGAGTTGATCTGGTGTGACACCAGGAGAGGAAGTTCACACACTGTACTGAGAGATGCTGATGATGATCAGATCTTGATCTTATGCCTCTGAACAGCTGGGCTACAGTAATGCTCCTTGCAAAGATTTGTGGACAGGAATTGGCTTATCTCTCGCGCTTTCGCTCACACACACAAACATACGCACACACACTGATCGGCTTTTCATTCAGCTGGCTCGTATTAGAGCTGAGATAGCAGATTGCGGTAGCTTTGAGTCCGTGTGGGAGCAGATAAGGCTCATTACTGTAGCCTCTATCTGACTAAAAAAAACACAGATCCCTGGATTCAGGCCCGGCAGCAGGGCCCTCATCAAAGCTTGCAATGTAACGTTCTTAAACTTGCAACCTAATGAGCCTGAACCTACGGGATGGGGGGTAAACACGACGAGCCTTGTGCTTGCATCCAGCGCTCAGAACGAAATGCTGTGGGCTTTCGTGGGTTTTTGTGGTTGCTATGTGATGGAGATGTACTTTTGAGGGTCTTGAACCCACAGTGCACCCCTCACCTCTCCGAGGCCTCCCTTGCCTACCTCGGAAACATAAACAGATCTGTTCCCATGGTTACTTGGAAGTCTACTGTTTACCAGCATGAGTGAAGCACGTGGCACGGAAAGGTGAAAAGTACAGTGCTGCCTTCTATGTAGTTCCACTGTAAATGAAAATGTTAACAGATGTACTGCCTAATGGCGTAGTATATGACGTGATCATTGCTTGGGGTGCGATTCCAGATTATTGGAGTTGCCACTAATAGTTCACTCAAAAATAAAAATCCTGTCATCATTTTCTCACCCTCATGTCCTTGTAAACCTGTATGACTGTTTTTTCATCTATGCCTTGTGTTGTTTTGGACCCCATTTACTTTAATTATATGGGCCAATGTCAATGTTAACAACACATGAAAACTTAACCTAAAACTGTGTAAATAACCGAATTAATTTGAAGTACTACAACTAAAGCTGAAACACTACTAATGAAGCATATAACAAAATTGCTTGAAATTAAACAGAAATATGTTTGCATCAATTGCATGTGTGTGTTCCACTGAAAAAAGAAAGTCATCAGGGTGAGTAAATGATGACAAAACGTCCGTTTTGGGGTTTCATCTCTACCGCCTTCAGATGTCACTTGTCATGTTTTTGCTGTTCTGTTGACCACGGATGGTCTTTTATTCCAGCTGATGTTGAGATCATGTGTACAAGGTCATGCTAACTCCGACAATTACTCATCTCGAACAAGACAGATTTTCATTTGAGAACAGAGAATCACCTGATACGAATCCATCACTTCCAAACCCGAGACCAGATGCCACCTCCTGCGCTTCAATTAGATACAATAACACTGGGTGTGCGTGCGTGCGTGTTGTATATAAGGGTGTTTTGCGTCTGCCGCCTTGTGTATGTGCACCAGATGTTACAGCGGAGAACACTATCAAAGACCCCACTGGTGACAAAAGGCCCGACACACTTTGAAAAACATTTTGTTAGTTTTTCAGTGACATGAAGCATTTATTTTGGTTTCTTTTCTTCTTGCATGGAGTTCCACTTTACAGGGGTCAAGCCTAGGAAAGAAAAATAGAATGGGAGTCGACGGAAAGTCCCCACAAGAAAGCTATAAAACCCGATGTGTGCGTGTATGTACAGAATGTGTTACTGTTACTTGTGTGAGGTGGTGAGAGTGTGTATACATGCGATGTTTGTATGACCGTGTGTGCGTGCCGGTGAGAGTGTGCGTGTTGTAAATAGTTGTGGTCTGTGTAGGTGTGGGGCTGCTTGTTTAGCTTTCGGTCTCCACAGCAAAGTGTCCAGATAAAAATCGCTCCGATTTATCACATTCCCGTATTTGCATTCAGGAAGACAGGAGGAGGGAGGGTGCAAGAATCAGTCGAGTGAGGTCATGATCCAAACGGAGAGGGTGGGGGGGGACAGGGGACAAGCAACCGGGGAGATAAAGAGATCAGAGAGTGCTCTGGATGAGAGGCGCTCAACAAGGTTCGTGTGCGCTGATAGTGCCACTGAGATGAAGAGCGATGAGGTATAGGATGGAGTGTGTCATCGTTTGGCTGATATTACGGAGCCTAGATAGAGAAATGGATGGATTCAGCTGAGGGAGCACAAGTACACAAAAACAACAACAAATCAAGGAAAAAACACATCATTCCAAACAGTGCAAGAGTGCCGACGGAAAGTTGGCTCGAGTGCGCTATTATTTTCCTCATGTTGACTTCTGATTGGTCTGCGATGTTGTTTTCCTCTTCTGATGGGCCTTCGACGACGCAATTGCACCTGTCACATTATCAGCACTCATTAGCGTTCACAAACAGCCCTTTGGATGACTCGTAAACAGTCTCCGCTCCATTCACGTGGCAGCCGCATCAGAAACCGGGGATATCGTAACGCATTGTCTAAACACTGATGAGAGCAAGTTAGGGTCACTCTTTGCCCCTCTCGTGATACCTTAGAAACACCTGAGATTGTTTCTGTCTCCCTCTAGTGCCAGGTGAAGGCAGTGCGTCCAGGCACAGAGCGGCCCATACGTCATGGCACCTTTTTTTAGTCCTGACCCTGGAGTTTCCCTGCAACCCAGTGTTGTCTATTCCACTTCAAACTCCTTAGTCATTGCATATGTTGTTATTCTTCCTCTAGAAAACATCCTGTGGCTTCAGGTCACGAACTTTTATTGTCTGGGTTCAGAAGTTAAAGCCCAGGGAACTCTGGGTGACTGCCGTTCCCTGTAATTCTGCGGCGGTTCTGCTAGTGGAAGCCAGTCGTTTCATTTGTGGGACAACTGTTACTCTTTTGTTTTGATTGTTGAGTTCAGACCTTAGGTGTGACCGGAGGAAACTGCGACGACGTTTTCATTCAGAATATGTGTGCAGTGTGCATTTTGCTTCTTGTTGATTAAAGCCTGTTCTTGTTGTGCTTTCTTTTCAGAAAGACCCGGTGTTTGCCACAGAGATTGATCACCACAGGTTCAAGTCTCTTCCGGCGATCAGCAGCAGAGTCAGTGACCTCAGCACTCTGGAGGTATGTAAAAGGACAAACAGGCCTTCATGCTGCCATTTATTATTGATATTTACCTGTTTATCAGGCCCAGGGCTTGTATAGTATAGTTCTTCGTCATGACATTATCGTGATATTTTGTTCTGAATTCTCTCTTTTTCTCTTTTGCAGTTCAAGCCTACTCTTTCTCAGCTCTATGCGGACCTGAAGTCCTTCGAGCACCATTTTGAGTGGCTGAACAAAATAACACGCAAGCAGCAGCACAGCTCAGTGCCAAAGCTGACAGACATGATCTCCCACATTAAGGGCCTCATACACTCCTTACAGCGTCAGGTACATGCTCACACACACATATCTCTTAGCAAACAATATGTGCAACTGTTTGAGATTGGCTTATCCATTGTTTATGAAACCTATCCACCTTATTCTTCAACGCGGAAGTAAGCGTTTTGGCGTGTCTTCTAGTTAACCACTATGGGGAAATAATGAGAAGGATAACAAGCTGTTAACAGTAAAACTGTTTGCACTACAAACCAGTGTGCTCATAATTAAGATAATACATTGAAATAATATGGTAAGACACACCAATTTGCAATATCAAGCAGCAAAAAAAGCTTTTTTTGTAGAGCCAAAAATAGCTGGATGTGAATGAGACTGGAAGCCAGACCCATCAAATTTACAAGTGACAAAAATAAGATGGATAAACTATATGATATATAATATGTGACTCTGGACCACAAAACCAGTCATAGGTTGCAAGGGTATATTTTAAAACAATAGCCGACAATACATTGTATGGGTCAAAATGATACATTTTTCTTTTATTCCAAAAATTATTAGGGTATTAAGATTTAAGGTATATTAGATTTGTTATATGCATTGCTAAGAACGTAATTTGAACAAATTTAAAGGTGATTTTCTCAATATTTTGATTTTTTGCACCCTCCAGATTTTCAAATAGTTGTATCTCAGCAACATATTGTCCTAACAAACCATACATCAGTGGAAAGCTTATTTATTCAGCTTTCAGATGATATATAAAACTCAATTTCAAAAAATCAACCCTTATGACTGGTTTTGTGGTCCAGGGTCACATATATAATATACACAACCTTTCAAAAAATTTGGGGTCAGTATGCATTTTTATTAAAGGTGTGAATATTTTTAGCCGGCAAGGATGCTGTTTTAAAGTGACAGTAAAGACATATATAATGCTACAAAAGATTTCTATTTCAAATAAATATTTTTTTATTTTTAATGTTCCATTCATCAAAGAAAAAGTGTCTGGTGGTTTCCACAAAATTAAGCAGAAAAATTGTTTTCAACATTGATAATAAATGTTTCTTGAATGAATTCTGAAGGACCATTGAAGACTGGAGTCATGGCGACTAAAAATTCATTTTTTCCAACACAGGAATAAATTGCATTTTAAAATATATTTAAAAAGAAAACAGATATTTTAAAATGTAAAAACATTTCACAACATGATTTTTTAAAAAGATTTTCAATTAAATAATTGCAGCCCTGGTGAGCATAAGAGACTCAAAAACATTACAAATTCTTACCAAACCCAAATCTTTGAATGGTTGTGTATAATAGAATATATTTATATTTATTCTATATAATATGTATAGGCTCTTAGATGCATATTTACAGAGACCATTTATAGTCACATAGAAATATAATCAGTGCATTCTTGATTGTGATTTTTTATTTTTTATTTACATTTCAGATGACCCGAGCGGAGGCTCCCCGGATCCCTGTTCCCTCTCCGTCGCTCCCACCCAATCCCGCCTTTCACTGGGAGGTGGTTCAGTCCTCTCAGGAACTCCTCCAGCAGTTCAGGCTCTTCTGTGACTGGGCCTCACGAGTGTTCCTTACCCTTAAATCAAGATTACCAGCATGAGGAACCTGAAAAACATCGGCCGGTAAACTGTCTCCTTTACAACACAGCAAGAATGGCCAGGACTCGATCATTATTACAGTCCAGGGATGGACTGGCCATAGGGAGCTCCGGGACTTTTCCCAGTGGGTCGGTCAACTTGTTGGAAAATAGTTTTGATGTCAGGCCGGAACATCTGAGTAACAGGAAGGTAGTTGAGTATTTCAACTTGTTCTCTCATACCCATTCACAACCTGCTCTTGCTCAGTCTTGTTCCAACCACCACTGCTTCGTAAGCATGAGAGCAAATCTGTGCCTAACAAAATTGTGTGTTTGATTAACTAAAATGTAGTGCCATAGAAAAATTTTAAGCATTTTAGATAGATTTCGATTTTTAAAACTCCCTAAATGCTATGTGTGAAGCTGTGGTGGGTTGAGATGGGCCGCGTACGTCCCAGACTGATTTGTTTTTAGTCCCAGTCCATCCCTGTCGCAGTCTGAAGCCTGATCAGTGAAGGAGTCTGATCTGAAAATACCAGTGCACTCCAGTCGACATCCTGCTTCTGACGCTCCATTTAACCTTAAACCTTTGCCTTTTCTTGATTTTTTTTTAATACAAATTCATTTTTCAGAACTATTTGTTATTTATGTATTTATTTATTTATTGACTAGTTATTTATTTGATGATATTATTTATTTGATTTCTTGATAAACGTGTCAACATTCTTTCATTTGCAAGTCAAGAAGTAAAATGTACTCTCTATCTTATTTTCCTTTATCCATCTGCTTCTCCTGTACCACACACCAAACCACATGTATGACAGCTCCATTTCATGTCTCTTATTAAACTGATTGTATTTTGATACAATTACATTTCCTTCTCACTGTTACCTAGGTTACAATACTCTGCCACTAGATGTAGCAATATTTTGGGAGTGTAATGTATGTCAGTGCTGAATCGCTGACCTGAACTTTGCTTGTCTTTCTTTTTTGTTGTTGTTTTTATTTTTTGCACAGCATATTGGGGTTTATATTGTTTTTATGGTCAGTTCTGTGATTCAGGAACATGCTTTGATAAACCTTATTTCAAGCAACATAAGAAAAAGACAACCTAAGCCTTAAAATACTATGTATTGTGATACTTTGGTACTGTAAAGCTGTACATACATGCTGCAGAATGTAAACTGGTATATACAATGAGTGTATACGCATAATATTGTTTTCTATAATATATAAGTACAGTGCTCTATCAATGTGTTGCAAAATCGACATTATTTCTTTCCTTTCCCTGCCTCTTTTTTTAGGATTTTGATACAGTATTTACTATTTATTGATATGATAATTATTATGGTTATTACTAATTATAATAATTGTTCAAATTATTTATTTTTGCAAATCAGAAGCAAGACTTCTGTCATGTTTTGTACTTTTATACTACTCACCACCAATCATCATCTCTGTTTCGTTGGTTTCTGTCTGCATAGACTGAAAGTTGCTACATTTTGTGCATTAAATATGCAAAAACTGGCTGTGTTCAACTGTGTGCCTTCTGAGAAAGACAATAAAGGAATTTACATGTAAATTGTAACATTTGGTTGTTATTGCCCATTGTCTAAAAGCAAATGTAACTCTTAAGTAGCAAAGCCAAAAATACATTGTATGGGTCAAAATTATCGAATTTTGTACATTTTTTGTAAATGTCCTACCATAAATATATCAAACTTAATTTTTGATTAGTAATATGCATTGCTAAGAACTTCATTTGGACAACTTTAAAGGCGATTTTCTCAACATTTTGATTTTTTTTGCACCCTCAGATTCCAGCTTTGCAAATAGTTGTATCTTGGCCAAATACTGTCCTACATTAAGTAACCATAGCCTGCACCATTCATCATCTCAGTTTCAAAAATGTGTGACTGGTTTTGTGGTCCAGGGTCACAAATTCTATATGATTATGAATGCTACAATAAAAAAAAACATGATAACTAGTCTTTAGTTTTAAGTAGGCCCGCGTATTTTCTTACTATGGTAGGTGTTATGGCATACAGTGTGAGCATACTGAGCAAGCGATGACGTATGGGTTAAACTACATTACCCACAAGCCCTTGCGCAGAGCCAAACCAGTACCTAAAAGATCATTCCTTCGTCTATAAAGCCGATTTAAGACTTATCTAGAAAGCGACGTTTCTGTAATAGTCTAAGGGGTGTATTCCTTCTCAGTTTTAAACAAAACCACCGACGGTCTATGCGTAATTTAATAAAAAGTTCGTCACAGTATTTTTTTTGACCAATGAGACGAGCCAACAGGGGACGAGGGCGAACCAATAGCTGACGACTTTACTGAGAGGCGGTCACAGACGGGCGACTGCTGGTTAGTTTGTGCTCTAGATTATTGTTAAGGTTGTGTGGACTATCACTGCGGAGTTCGGCCTTTTATAATTACATCAAAAATGGACATTTCACAGCAGTGAACCAGGGGGATAATACATGCATAGAATAATGCACTTATTCCGACAAATATTGTGACGCTTGAGGAACGAAGACAAGGCTGGGATGGATTCGAGAAGGCCGGCTCGAGACAGCGCAAATAATTCAACAAACAGCCGATAAAAACGACCCACTGCTGATTTGTATAGAAACTAAAGGGTGAGTGCGCTTTGGCCACTTGAAGCCTTTAATCTTCGTTTCGTGTTTAGTTTTTTTTTTTTCATTTCCCAGGACAAGAAGGCAGGAACACACAGATAGATAGCGGGTGAGGGAGGGGGAGTGAAGCAGGAGGAGGAGGATCTTTAAAGGGGAAGGTGGATCAACACTCAGATGGTCTGTTTACTACTGAGACACATTGAGGATCATCAGAATTATTTGTGGAAGGAAAATAGCTTTTCAATTTCTAAGAAAGTCTGTTAACGAATTTCATATTTTGTTTATTACAAATGATGTTACCAGCATAACTTTATGAATGAAAGGTGGAATTGTTAAAAATGAATTTCAGAGTGTTTTGGTGCTTAGTTTTTACTTTAATGACACTCCACAAGTGTGTTGCATGATCCAAGGAGCTTTTTGTGTTTCATTGGAAGAAGAACATCTGACTTCTACAAAGCAGTTCACATGATCAGTGTCACACATTTTCTTCATTAGTGACCAAGAAATGGTGCAGAATCTTCAAAATATTCATATTGCATCATGACATTTCTTTATTTTGTTTTAGGGCTGCACGATGTTGTGAGGCGCGTTTAGTCAATGAAGCCGGTACTTTGATTAGTAGTAAATCTCCATCACGTGCGTTCAGCAGGAGCGTTCAGAGACGTAAATAACTGACAAGCTACGCCAAATCGCGCTCAAAATTGAATTTTGAGCGCGATTTGGCGTAGCTTGTCAGTGATTTACGTCTCTGTGTATTAATTGCCGCTCCAGCTGAACGCACGTGATGGAGATTTACTACTAATCAAAGTACCGGCTTCATTGACTAAACGCGCCTCACAACATCGTGCGATTAATCGTGCAGCCCCATTTTGTATTGTTCAAGATTTATCTGTACTTCCAATCAAATTACATGTAGTGTAGTCTCAGACGTTTAGGATGAGCTGTATATATATTTTTAATATGTCAGCAGTTCTCAGCTGTTTTTGCGTCAGGACCCAGTTTTGGCACTCTGGAGTGCTGACACTTTGTTTTTTGAGCAAAAGTAAACAGAAATATAAAAATTTAATACACGAAAATAGTGTTTCTAAATGTTCCTTTGAATTTTAATGGCTTCATGTCCGTGGCAGGCAATAATTCATAGCACAAAAACATTCTGAACAGCACAAACCATGTTAATCATCATTTACTATGTGTTGTAGTATTCTTAGTTCAATAGTTCACCTAAAAATGAAAATTTGCTGAAAATGTACTTATCCTCAGGTCATCGGATCAGATTTGGATCAATTCAGCGTTACATCACTTGCTCCGCAGTGTATCCTCTAAAGGGTACAGGGGTGTCGTCAGAATGAAAGTCCAAACAGCTGATAAATAATAACAATACAATAATTCACAAGTAATCCACATGACTCCAGTTCAACAAGTGAACAGCTGCATATTTGTGATAAAAATTAGGTGTGGGGGAAAAATAGATTTACAAATGTCAGTTAATATAATAATAAGATGATGTTGCCAGAACAAAACAGCAACCGCAGTTGAGGAGGAAAAACAAATACATTCTGGTCTATTTTCAGCGAGGGCAAGTGTTCTCAAAAATATTATATTAATTATGGTTCTTTTGTTTTTATGGGAGGGATGAAGAACAATGCATTCTACAGAGCTACTAAAGAGGCATGGTTAGCCACTTGCTAGTGGTTGCCTGTTGCATTACATTACATAGAATTTACTTAACACATAAACAGGGTAAGGAGAGATGACTGATAGGATGATGGCGAATGACAGCACTGACAAACATCTAATCTTGTGGTAAGTGCTGCCGCTCTGTAGTATAATTAATAATAATAACAAACACTCTGCTCACAATTTATTTACAGTATGAATATATATTGCAGGTGAAAGCATTAAAATATAGTTTTTCTTATAATCTCGTATTTATTTCCTTTAGGGGTTCTGTAGAACATGTCATTTCCTTTCCCAACACGGTATTCAGATTCAGGCACATCCCAAATGGAAAGTGTTAAATATTTTTGATATATTAGGAAGTTAATAGTTAATAGGAAACACTGATTTCTTGAGTCAGGAATGCCCATACTATAGACTGATGTGTTTTTGTAACAAAATACTGGTGCATTTGATGTCTATTGTGCACAAATAAAACTGATGAAAAAATGTGAATCGTGATTTAAAAAAAAAAAAAAAAACATTAAGTGATTTTTGATCAGATCGTGACCCCAAGAATCGATATGAATCGAATCGCGAGGTACCGAAAGACTCCCACCCTTTATAAACACATCTAGCATTAAGATGTTTTTAACTTAAAATCATTGCCTCTGACTTGAATATGAGAATATTTCTTTCTGCAGGGAAAATGTTGTCTGGTTTGAATCAGGAGAGAAGTATGCACAGATCAAGCATTATTTATAAGCAAAAACAGTCCAAAATAGTCCTTAATGAAATTTTTTTCTGGGGATTTTGATGTGAGATGACACAGAAGTAGGGATGGGCATTTCTGATCATATTTCATTTCGATTAATCCACAGGTTTGAGAAACGAGTACTCGATTAATCGGGGGTGGAGTTTAAGCAAGGGGCAGGGCGTTTGTGTCACAGTATACAGTAAACATTTTAAAGAAATAACAGCATGAGGTGAAGCAGAAGCGCTTTTTCTACATGACGCATTGTATATAAAATTAATCACACAGCCTAGATACATAAATATGTAAATGTTATATTACAAATTGTATTTATCTACACAAAATGCATGTGAGCTTGAACTACGTGCCAATCATAAAGTAGTGGATGCGCTTCACCCGTTACTTTAAAACAACGGCAACTGAAGCCCCTGGAGTCAATCGTTCGTCATTTTCATGCTCGATCGTCACTGATGGGTTCGAGTACTCGATTAATCGAATTATTATGAATTATGGACTGGTATTTTGGCCAGAAACAATGGTTTGAAGATAAAATACCTTAATGATGTATTTGTTTCTTACAATCATGCTTTTATCAGCTGTTTGATCGTTCATTCTGATAGCACCCATTCACTGCAGACGATCAATCAGTGAGCAAGTGACGTAGGGGCGAACGATAACCGATATTTTGAACCGATATATACGTCTAGTGTCAAAAATAAGATATCAAGGGCTCTGACAATTTTTTTTCTTTAAATGCTTTTAGATTATTTTATTGGCAAATCGGTTTTAATGACCGATACCAATAACCATAAAAATGCTTACTAGCAAGACTCAGGCCCGGTTCCAGAACTAAATCACCGAGGGTGCTTCTTAAATTAGTGAGGGTGCTCTAACCTTATACCTATATACAGTATACATAGTACGATCTCCCATAGGCTACGTTATAAACCAGGGGTCTTCAACTAAAACGAGGTCCAGTAATGAACCATCCTCACCAGCCGAAGTCTGGACAATTATATATAAAACCATTTATGGTTTTTGCAAGACCAGGGTATCTGCAGCATATTTAAGCTTAAATTCTAGATGTTTAAAAACCTTTTTTAAGACCTAAACAAAAAATAAATGAAGAAATAAATAATTAAAATGACAGTCAAAAGCATGATTTACAATTTAGATGCAGGTTTCACTAAACAAAAAAGATTAAATTATAAACTTCACATTTCAGCCTTCAAGAGTGTCAATTCTTATATTAATTTAAACAATTATTATCGATCAAGTATTATATTAATTAAATAACATATTTTACTGCCTTTGTTTAAATTTATGTAACACATTATCTTGTCGATCCATCAGTTCACATTTACAACTCGTGTTTGCTGCTTAAAACCATGGATTGATTTTTTTTCACATTGGTCTTTTTGACAACAGCAGACGTACGAGCTGATTAAAAATGTCAGATCATGCTCTTCCAGCATGAGGCGCTATCAGAATGGTACACAAAGCAGCTCCGCAGCTCACCTTGAAACGTGCAGCGCTCATATTTATTAAATAAATTGCCTTTTAAAGTTTAATAGCAATAATTGTCTTTCAGTCCCCACGTAAGACATCCCGAAATCATAATTAAAACTTTCTTAACCCCTAATAACACTGCAGTCATCAATGACAATCAAGAGCTTTTTTTCAAGCACCGACATTTAACAACCCTTAAATACGTTTCTTTTTATTTTTCCCCACTATGTTCGGCGCACAAGAGAAATATTAGAGAGGTAAATTAATATCAGCATATGAAGTATATTCGTCTATCATTGTCTCTGAGAGAATGTGCATGTCAGATGCTAAAAGCGTTGTTTTTACTTTCACTTTAACATATTGCGCTGTTTTCACGTTGCTTGTGTGATATCCATTGGCTCACATTCATGGTTTAAAACAAATATTTTATAAAAAATACAATATATAGAAACAGTATATAAAAACATTAGAAAAAAAACAATGTATTTACAATATTGTGACGTAACCCCAACATTATGTTTTTTTCATTTTCACTCACTGAAAGCTACATCTAGATCCGATCTCTGCTCTTATCACTGCACGGAAGATTGCACCCAAACGCTGACCCTGATGTGTAATATAATTTTTTTGTTAAGCGTTTGGTATTTTTTTATTTCATTATGTCGAAAGCCTTCACGGTCCGCATGAACGCGGATTCGGACCGGGGTCCGCCAGTTAACGGCCCGGTTATAAACAATGAAGTTCGAATCTCTCTTTTTTACATCACGTCTGCGTTGTTATAATGAGATGATTGGTGCTGAACACAATAACGTTACCTCAGCAAAAACTCCGGCGATTTGAGCGGTTTAGTGGATTTTAATAGCCTGGAAAATCCAGACCCTAATCTATTAAGATAAAGGGTCTGGGATCGAGCAATGAAAACTGCCTAACTCGAGGGGCGGCACCAAGCATGCATTTGAAACTCTCACTGCACACAATTGGATAATGCCACAACCAATCACAACAATACACGCTTAGCTACCAGCAGATGTTTCATTAACAAAGTTCGGGAGAAGCGCGTCAGATACTTAGCATAAACATCACAAGAGGAGCCCACTCAAGTCAATCAGCGCCATAGGTTTAAATACAGCTGACTCACCTCAATTCACTCGATGGTTTATCAGTAACCCTCCACCACCCCATCTCATCACTCCGAGTTCTCACTACTCCTATTGGGGGGTACTCTGGGTTCGGGCCACTCCCGAGCTCGGAGCCCTTCACCGGACAGCACGCCAAACATGCACTACTATTCTCCGGCTAATTATATGTAAGCGTGAACTTGTGAACTGCTAGATTAAACTCTTGCCGTATCCAGTCGGCAAAACAGCATAAACGTCCTTCTTACAAAGGAACGATTCAAGTTTTCGGTTTTCTGTTCCTCTTTTATATGAAAAGCTAAGTCTAACTCGTTCATTGTAGCGGCCAAAGCCGTTTCAAACAACTGGTGTTCATCTGTAGCAACAGCGATCTTTCAAAGTTTATTACATGATTCGGACGTCGCAGCGCTGTCGTCATCAGTTTAGCCCGCCTCTGTCCCACCTACATCAGATACACCGATTTGATTGGTTCCCACAACTGCTTACGTAATGCAGTAACCTGCATCATTGCTCGATGCCAGAGTGTCTTGCAGAGACTATTCAAATTGTGCTCTCGCGAGACCTCTGGATTTCCAGGGTAGGATTTTAATGCATCTAATCCAAGAAATCAACAGATATGTGCGTGGTTGGCTACATTGCTTAGCTCAGCATAAACGCAACACAGACCGACCTCCAGAGCGCAAACCACAACGCACTGGATTGTTAGCTAAATCTGCAATAAAATGCTATTATTACAGCTTTAACTGAGGGTGCTTTTGGTTTCGTTTGAGGGTTAGGGTGCTTAGGCTTAGGGTGCTTAGACTGATAATCAGTCGACCTCTAAAGTGATGTACAGTCAAACCAAAATTTATTCAGACACCTTCAACCTTTTTCACATTATCACAGTTCATTCAATCTAGTTTAGAACATGGTAATACAATATGACAAGAACTATAACTTTGATAGAAAGGTATGTATGTAACAAAACATGGTCGTGTCAAATCAAATTTTACTGGTAGTCCACTGTAAGAAAAATGTATGGGTATAATATGTCACAGTTTACTTTGTTTTGCTATCCTCACTGACATTAATGAACTATCGTGGCCTGCACACACTAGTGAAAAAATATCAAAAATTATAACTGGTGTTTGAGTAATTTTTGGTTTGACTGTAATGCTAAATTTCTCCAAATCCAATCCAATGAAGAAACAAACTCATGTACATCTTGGATGACCTGAGTAAATTTTCAGAAAATTTTCATTAATGGGTGAATCCTTTACATGCATGATTATATGGTAGTTGCAGTTTATTGTTCTTTGCCCCAATATCTAAAAAAAATATTTCCCATTTTTTTAGTTGTAACACATCACTGTTATATCTTAAACAGTTTTTGTTTGCATTTGCATGAATCATACAAATATTTAAATGTGTTTTTACAGTCCTATCAACTAAGAAGAAGACGATAGAAGACATTCTGCCTAAGAAAAGATTCTCTGGTTGACATCTGAGAGAACTGGCCCAAACTCAAATGCTAAATGCAAACCATGGCTGCCATACTAAGAGCAAAACTACAAAACGACTGAGATTTCTTCACTACAGCCCAACTTTTTCTCACCAGTTGTGATGGCCAACACTGTTGCTACTCTGGTTGTCCAAACTGAACTCTTACCTTCTCAGACACCCTCCTCTCTCTCTCCCTTTCCTTCCCTCCTCCCCTCCGTAGAGGATGGAGAGGAGGATGGAGAGAAGGGAGAAGAAGAGAGCAAAGAGTCAGGAACAATCGGGCTCACAGGTGACATGGTGACATCATCAACGCCACCTGTTGCAACGGTGGCTCAAAACCCAGAGCATCCATTCCAGTGTTTGGACTGTGGGAAGAGTTTTAAGTGGTCATCCAGATTGGCACATCATCAGCGAAGCCATAACAATGAGAGGCCGTATCGCTGCAACCTTTGCCCTAAGGCCTTCAAGGGCTCGTCTGCCCTACTATACCACCAGAGGTGAGAGCTCATGTATGAAGATGTGACTGTTTTTGTTCTGTTACATGTTGTTCACCACAAGTTCCTTAATAAAACTGTTTTTTATGTTGTTTTAGGTCTCATTCTGGAGAGAAACCGTATAAGTGTGATGACTGTGGTAAAGCATTCAAACGCTCTTCTCTTCTACAGGTGAAATTACCTCAATTTAAAGTCCACTCAAACCTTTTTGTGCATCTCAAACTGATGTGTTGTTCTTTTAGGATTCTTTGAATAATAGAAAGTTCAAAGGAAAAGTGTTCATTTGAAATGTGTAAAAATGTCTTTAAAGGATTAGTCACTCCTGAATTAAAATTTCCTGATAATTTACTCACACCCATGGCATTCCAAGATGTTCATGTCTTTCTTTCTTTCTTTCTTTCTTTAGTTGAAAAGTAATTAAGGTTTTTGAGGAAAACATTTCAGCATGTTTCTCTATATAGTGGACCTCAATGTGGCCAATGGTTTGAAGGTCCAAATTGCAGCTTCTCTACATGATTCCAGCTGAAGAATAAGGGTTTTATCTAGCAAAACAATTAGCCATTTAAAAAAAAATATATATATATATGTTTTTTTTTAACTACAAATGTTCGTATTGCACTAGCTCTGCAATGCACTTCATGCATTACGTAATCATGTTAGGTCACATGCAATTAAATCTTGATCTGTGTACTTAAGTTCAAAAAGGTAGGGTAGGGCAAAAAATGTGACTGTTTTTGTTCTGTTACATGTTGTTCACCACAAGTCTACAAATTCACCACAAATGTCTACTCAAGTCAGGGGCGCCGCTTGCAATTTTGGGCCCTATGACAAAATATGAGGTTGGGCCCCCCCACCACACAAAAGCAGACATCTGGGGGCCCCTAAATGGCGTGGGCCCTTAGAATTGTCCTAACTTTCACCCCCTTAGCGGCGCCCCTGACTCAAGTCTACACAAGTCTACTCTTTCACCACAAATGCCCTACCGTACGTTTTCTCCTCCAAAATCTTTTTTTTTGTAAAGGCCAAATGACTTTCGCTTTGTCAGTACTTTCGTGTGAACTTTCCAATGTGATTACATAATTTGTGAAGTCGTGGATGCAGAGCTAGTGCAATATGAGCATTTGTGGTTAAAAAATATATAAATATTATTTTTATTTTTTTAAGAAAATGGCAGATTGTTTCGCTAGATAAGATCCTTATTCCGTATAGAGACCTTTTAAGATGCATTGAAACTGCAATTTGGACCTTCAACCAGTTGATCCCCTTTGAAGTCCACTTTATGGAGAAAAATCCTGGAATGTTTTCTTCAAAAACGTTGATTTTTTTTCGACTGAAGAAAGAAAGACATAAAAATCTTGGATGAAATGGAGTGAGTAAAATCAGGAAATTTTAATTCTGGAGTAAACCAATCCTTTAGTGTCGCTTTTGATCTTTTTAATGTGACTTTGCTGAATAAAAGTATTCATTTCTTTCCAAATATGTTCAGATTCATCGGAGTGTGCATACAGGCCTTCGCACTTTCCAGTGCTCCTACTGCCCTTTGACCTTCAAATGGAGCTCACACTACCAATATCACCTCCGCCAGCACACTGGTGAATGTCCTTACCCATGTGACAGCTGCTCCAAAGCCTTCAAGAACTCTAGCAGCCTGCGTCGCCATAAGAATGTACACTTGGGCTTCAAGCCTTACGTCTGTGACGTCTGCAATAAAGCCTTCAGTCAGTCCACTAATCTGCGACAGCACATGCGCATACACACGGGCGAACGCCCGTATATCTGTGGGGAATGTGGGCGCAGCTTCACACATTCATCTAATTTGGCGCTGCATCGCATCTCTCACATAGAAGGAAAGGGAAAAGGCGCTGGGAAGGCAGGAGGGGCTGGTTCAGGATCAGCAACTCGAGAGATGGAGGTGGTGCTGACGGAAGATTTAAACACTGTTGGAATGAGCATTTCTGAAATGGTTGGACTCGTAGGTGGACAGGAAGGAGGGGTCGGGCAGGTGTTCCTGTCTCACAATACGTCCTCGCCTGCTACCTCAGGTACAGCCACTCAGAACATCCTGCCACAGCTGACGCTCACACCCACTTCCTCCACTGTCACAGGCACAGAGCATATCCACATGAGCAAGACTGACACAGGTGCTAGTGTTTTGCTGTTTAGTTGTGGCAGCTGCAACGAGACATTTTCAACACAGAGTCACCTCGAGGAGCATCAGACTTTACATCTCGATAGCCTTGGCCCAGCAGGTGGTGGAGGGGTTGCTACAGAAAATAGCACAGAGGCTGAAGGAGGTGGAGTGTCACTGGTTGGGGCTACACCATTGTTGGCAGACTTTGAAGAGGTTGTTGAAACCACCACAGTTGCAGATAGTGGGCAGACGGCAGAGTTACTTGGTCTGGATGCCGTTAGAAATGAGTCGGAGCAGGCACAATATGATCTTCTGCAGACCTTCACTGCATCTGTGAATCAGATGCCCACTGATACCAGTGTGCCAACTGCACAAGCTACAACAGAATGTGCCTACTGTGGAAAAAGTTTCAAGACCAGCAGTGGACTGACCAGACATGTGGCTCAGGTGAGACCAGGAAGCTGTTCTGTTGAACACAGGATTTTAAGAAACAAACCTCCATTTCTAATAATCTCTTTCTTTTCAAGGCCCATCCTCTTGCTCCATCCGAGTCACGTTCTCAGTTCAACTGCTCGGCATGCGACCGCTCCTTTCCTCTGCTCTCCTCTCTGCTCAACCACCAGCACTCCCACACTCCTGAGCAGAGGCTGCTTGCTGAGGCAGAGGCAGAAGCAGAGATCATCTGCCCCTCTCTCTCACTGCCCCTGCCCTCCTTAAAAAGAGATGGAGAAGATGGAGAGCGGGAGATCCATGTCAGTCTAATTGCGGTTACTGAGGAGGGTGAGAGACGAACTGTGAAACCATCTGCCAAAGCATCAGGAAAGGGAGCCAGGAGAGGTGGAGGCAGCAAAACATCAGCCACAAATAACGGTAAGAGTGCTGCAGTGGATGTTTAACGATTAGTTTATATTAAAAATCTGGCATCTCTGATTTTAAGGTTTCAATATTCTTATTTATTATACTATGCTACTACGCTATTTATTTTCAAGCTTTACATGGGACACAGTAAACACCCATTTGAGACATTTGCACATAGTGGAACTCTCATATTCATCTCACGGCTGTATTTCTGTTTTCATTCCCTACAGAAAGGCCATATCGCTGCTCTGAATGTGGGAAGTCATTCAAAGGTTCATCAGGACTGAGGTACCACATGAGAGACCACACTGGGGAGAGACCTTATCGATGCACAGAGTGTGGCAAGAGCTTCAAAAGGTCCTCACTGCTCTCCATACACCAAAGGGTAAATACAGCTTTGTGTAAAATTAACATGGTTTGGTTTGTTTTTGCATAATTAAAAAAATGGAGGCATTATTAAGGAGCAGGTCATATGGTATTTTAAAGTGTCCTAATATTTAGTTGGAGACCCCTGCAACCGGGTTAAATGCATCTGAAGTCAGAAAACATTGTAATTTTATTAGAATATATATTTAATATACCAATTTTTTAAACCTGTCACGGCATGATAGTGTGCTGCAGCACAGTGATTGGTAAACACTGCACTAAAGGAAAGCCTACCAGTGACTTGTATTTCAATTTGTATCCTGCACAAAGCAATGTAGCACATCAGTCTGTCAACTAGACTTGTAATACTTTTATGGAGCTTTTGTGCATGGAGAATGGCTTGTTGTCTTTATGAATGACAGAATTTTGTTTGTTTTTTAAATTAGCTCTAAAAAAAGCCTAAATAAATATTAACACATCTTCTAAACTCTTCTCAACCCATCTAGGTCCACACAGGTGTACGGGCTTTTCAGTGCCCCTACTGTCCGCTGACCTTTAAGTGGAGCTCACACTACCAGTACCATCTTCGCCAGCACACCGGTGAGCGACCATATGTATGTCAGGAATGTGGCAAGTCTTTCAAGAACACCAGCTGTCTCCGTCGCCACAGTCAGCTTCATTCTGGCCTACGTCCACACGCTTGCTCTGTGTGCGGTAAGGCTTTCTCTCAGACCTCCAACCTCAAGCAGCACGAACGGACACACTCCGGAGAAAGGCCCTTTCAGTGCTCCCAGTGCCACAAGAGCTTCACCCACTCATCCAATCTGCAGCTGCACCTACGCACACACTCCTCGCGCAAGGACTTCAAGTGCCAACACTGCGGAAAAGAGTTTGTCATGCTCTCCTACCTGCAGAGGCACTTGAGAACACACAGTTCTGGGGGTGCAGTAGCGTGTATGAAGGAAGCAGGGAAGGTGGCTAAAGGTAGCGGGGCTTCAGAGACGGCAACGCTAAATTTAAACTTGAATGTGCCTGGAGGACTTACCTCCTTGTTTCCCACTGATGGCAATTCCACGTTAATTCTTTCCCCCCCAAATTTGGACATACCTCCAAACACATCACAGAATTATTTCATGATCCAGACGACTTCAGGGTTGCAGCTGATCCCACTATCCAATCCCACGCCAACACAGCCAGCTCCTCCTCCTCCACCCCCTCCTCCCCCACCACCGCCTCCACAGACACAGAATTTCCTGCTTCTTCAGTGCCAGTCCAACAACGGAAACCAGCCTAGTCTTATCCTGGTTCCCACAGCATCCAGTACAAACACTCTTCCCACCCCTTCAGAACCACAGACCCTTCCCTTGGTGCAGACCATTCCGGCAATGCCCCAAGTTCTGGCAGCACCCCAAACTCAAATTTCAACAAGTTTTCAACCAGTTCAGACACAGCAGAGATTTATTTTAACTAATAATAATGCTCCCCTCATTACTGCCCAGCCCCAAGGCACATCGACGATTGCTCGTCCCATTTTAGGCAGCCTCGGTCGTAGCAGGAAAGGAGGAACCAGGCGTGGACGGAAACCTAAAGCTGCTACCCAGAAATCAGTTCAGACCACACCGGTTAAGCAACCATTAATGTTATCAGCTGCACCTTCCACATCCACCACAACATCCGGTGCCACTTCTGCTGCTTCTTTAAAGACAGAGTTCCCACACCTTAACACTGATGATCCTCTGGCTGTGTCACCTGTCAACACCAGCCAAGTACCTGAAAACTCTTCGGTTCCTCCAGTTAGCGTTATGTCAGTGACGTCAAACTCCACACTAACAAACAGTTCCTCCATGTTGAGCAGTGAACCTGTGAGTGTTCCAATTGTAGAGAAGGCTGTTGAAGAAATCTCAAGGGAGCATTTCGTTTTGTGCCTAAATAAAGAAATTGAGAATGGGGGTCAGGGGAATGGGATGGAGGTGAAGGTGGAGATGGAGGGAGGGAGCGATGCAGGGCATTCTTACGTCTTGCAAATTAAAGGTGAGGGCCAGCAAGAAGAGGGAGGGAACAGTGAGGGAGGAGAGAAGTCTTATGTCCTCCGGTTTCAGACAGAGGAGGAATGTGAAGGAGATGCAGGAAAAGAGAAGACAGAAATGGTCTCTCTTAACTTACTCCAAGAGTGGACTGGGCAGAGCGAGGAGCATGGAAGTGCAGATGCTGAGGGAAGTGTTGAAGTAGAAAAATCTTTTGTGCTCCATTTCCAAACTGAGCCTCAGAGTGAGGAGGACATTCAGCCAAGCTCAGGCTTCATGGGAGGCCCAGGTGAGGATCTCAGCCTTTCTTGCCATCCGGGTCAAGCCTTGATGCCTCTGGAAGGGCAGGATGTGGTATTTGAGCTTGGCGATGAGACCAAAATGGATGGAAGCACAGGTCCAGGAGATAGTGTTCAGATGATTGCACTGATAGAAGGTGAAGGCAACGGTTCTGGGGCAAGGGGAAGTTTTAAAGGTGCTGTTGGAGCAAACTCTGGACAGATGGAGGGAATCTTCCAGTTAGAAGGAGGAGAAGGCATTGTTATAATTGAAGTTAGCACCAGCAGTTTGAGAGAGGGTGGAATAGAGGCAGCAGATGTAGGACATGCTTTAGCAGCAGGAACTGAGGAAAAGCAAGGTAATGATGGGACGAGTGAGGAAGTAATGTCTGAAGAGTCTAAACTTGCCGAGGCTGAGAGCATATCATCCTCGGAAATGGGACTGATTGGAACTTAGGGCATATGGAGAGCTCTAATTGACTGGCTTTAACACAGTTTGCACCTCATGACACTGTTTCAAATGCAAAATGGCACATTTGTTTACCACATATTCAGACTGGATTCTTTTCAAATAATGGTTCTGTTATTCTAAAGTGTTCCTTTTGGACTGTGATTAATGGTTTTAGTGATTAGGAAGCTGATGACGTAGTTGTAGGACCAACACAGGACCTATGTTGAATCTTACATAAATCATTAGAGACCTGTTTGCTCCACACATAGACATCCTTAGAACACCACAGTGTCTTCTTCCTAATATGTTGTTCCCCCTCCACCCTCAAGACTGCACTTTGTGGAGATAAAGCATATTGCTTGGTAGTTACAGTTGTTCACCTGGCCCCTACGGGGAGCTATTTCACAAACCACAATTATCAAATACAGCCCAGCCAAAAAACAAACAAAAAAACAATGGTTTCTAAATGAAGGAAATCCCTGGTGCTCTCTAGAGCCAGGGTGCACTGAAAAGAGAATTTATGAACTAATATTAAATATGAACTATATTCAGCTACGCTGTCATGTTGACAGTGACTGTACAAAGTGAACTTTTGTAAATATGTCTACTCTGTTTGTTTTCATTCTTAATATTGGTACTAGTTGACAATTACCAATAAAAAATAGGTATGAATGTCAGTATTTGTGTTTGCTGTTTTCTCCAAGCTTAAAAATATCCATTTTACCTCATACGTAGGTAAACTTTTGGTAAGATTTCATTTATACAGTTAAAAATTCCATTTGATATTAAGTAATTTTATAGATTTGATAGATAAGGTCTACTATATATATATATATATATGCGTCAAATCCATATGCGTAACGCATGCGCTCTAGCGTCGAATGTGCGCATCTAGACTACGCAGTTTGCGCAGGGTCGTATTCCCGGATGAGGATTGGTTGAATTTACATTCCATGCGGGAAGCGCTGAATCCTTAAGTCCCTCAACACTGCAAGTAACATCGACTACAGTGGAGGGTATTTTTGCATCGCCTTGCGTTTAAAGCGCTCACGGCGTCTCTGAATATTGGGTAAGTAGGTCACGCATGCTCTATATATTACAGCCATAGATTGAGCTTTAAAGAAGGCGATGTTTACCATATAAGGGATTAAAAAAGCGTGGTGACGGACCAAGCTAACGGTACAGCATGCTACAATAAACCTGTTACAAGACTACTTGAACAGCTGCTCAGTCGGAAAGACGCAGACAAGCCATAATTTGTTTTTCACAAATATTTGAGATGTAATGCAATATAATATGCTCAAGAGGCAATCGTACATAAACCACAAGTCAATCACGTTAAACTTGTCCTTATTTGCATGTGCTCCTCAGAGAATTTCTCTGCAGTTAAAAATAAAAATCTAATTATGCTTATTTAAATTTCCTAAAGTTAATTTAATTTACAGTTTTAACTGATTAATTTGTATTTTTTATGTTTTTTTTTTGTTGTTGTTTGTTTGGATAATGTCTCTCTCAGGTAAAATGGTTAGATTGGACCTTGGTGATGTAGTTCTGCGCAGGATGCAGGAGAAGGACATTGAAGCGGTAAAGGCTCTTATCAAGGTGCGATTCAACATCATATCCCTCTCATGGCCTATGTGCATTGTAAATATACATGGGCCATTCTACAGAATTGGTTCAAAGTTGGAAACGTCTTGTAAAAATTGCCAATTGTATAATATCCAAGGTACACATTTCTAGTACTGTGCAGTTTTGGAAAATTTGTCCTCTCCTTAAATTTGTCACTGCCTAAACACAGTAATTTATAATTTAATAAGAAGGGTTATATTGATATATTAAGATTTTCGTTGCATCTTCCTTGTAAATATATTTTTTTATTTTAATAAATACGTTTTTAGAGATAAATCAATAACAAATACAATTTTTACAATATTTCAAGTTTGATTCATGAGATTTGTTGTAGTTTGAATCAAATTTTTCTTTGTAAAAGGCAAAAAGTTAAGGAAGTTTGAATATACATTGAACCAAACATTATTATATCATCTTAGTTGATAATTCAATAAACATTCACAAAACATTGTGATTGCACGTTTTCAGTAGTGACTTACCGAAACTTCACCAAATGTTTCGGTCATGACTGTTTCAGTAGTGACAATTTTAGATACTTTTGAACCTAGCTCAAAGATGCTAATCAGCACATGGTTAGCTAGCGCAGTTCTGAACAGTTGTACACATATAAAAACTAAACGTTATGGAATAACTTTCAAAAAAGTGTATTTAATTATAGAAAAATGGTGTTCGGTAGTGACATTCTAAAAAAGTAAGCACATACTTTTGAACACATTTACCTCAAAATGATAGGGCCTATAGTAGATAGGTACCACCATGTAGCTATGAGAGACATAAATATTTCCTGATCATAAATGTAGGCCAATTGACTAAAACATACACTGTTTCGGTAGTGACATGAAAATGCGGGACACGGTTTTTTTACATAAATATTCCAGATTTTATTTTTTTATTTTTTTAAACAACAATGGAATAAAATTCCAAAAATATTACTTTATCATTTTCATAAGTTGAAATTTAGGGGTTAGGGTTTGGGACATCCACATTCCAATTTAAAGTACCCACTTAATGATGATTTTATATAAATTAAGCTTACTTATATTTTAAACGTTATTCTGGGTTTCAATAGATAATGAAAGGATCTTTGTAAACATCTAAGATTTTAATACTTAAATGCTTTTTAAATGTATTTTTTGGTTGAGGGGTAGCAGTTTGCACCAATTCTGTAGAAAGGCCCATATGTGCACACATTTCAGGACAG
>NC_133369.1:26415288-26443126 GCF_049309525.1 Garra rufa
CGCAGGGTCGTATTCCCGGATGAGGATTGGTTGAATTTACATTCCATGCGGGAAGCGCTGAATCCTTAAGTCCCTCAACACTGCAAGTAACATCGACTACAGTGGAGGGTATTTTTGCATCGCCTTGCGTTTAAAGCGCTCACGGCGTCTCTGAATATTGGGTAAGTAGGTCACGCATGCTCTATATATTACAGCCATACATTGAGCTTTAAAGAAGGCGGTGTTTACCATATAAGGGATTAAAAAAGCGTGGTGACGGACCAAGCTAACGGTACAGCATGCTACAATAAACCTGTTACAAGACTACTTGAACAGCTGCTCAGTCGGAAAGACGCAGACAAGCTATAATTTGTTTTTCACAAATATTTGAGATGCAATGCAATATAATATGCTCAAGAGGCAATCGTACATAAACCACAAGTCAATCACGTTAAACTTGTCCTTATTTGCATGTGCTCCTCAGAGAATTTCTCTGCAGTTAAAAATAAAAATCTAAATTTACAGTTTTAACTGATTAATTTGTATTTTTTATGTTTTTTTTGTTTTGTTTTTTTTTGTTTGGATAATGTCTCTCTCAGGTAAAATGGTTAGATTGGACCTTGGTGATGTAGTTCTGCGCAGGATGCAGGAGAAGGACATTGAAGCGGTAAAGGCTCTTATCAAGGTGCGATTCAACATCATATCCCTCTCATGGCCTATGTGCAATGTAAATATACATGGGCCATTCTACAGAATTGGTTCAAAGTTGGAAACGTCTTGTAAAAATTGCCAATTGTATAATATCCAAGGTACGCATTTCTAGTACTGTGCAGTTAATTCTCATATTGTATTTTCAGAAAGTTTTGGAAAATTTGTCCTCTCCTTAAATTTGTCACTGCCTAAACACAGTAATTTATAATTTAATAAGAAGGGTTATATTGATATATTAAGATTTTCGTTGCATCTTCCTTGTAAATATATATTTTTTCAATTTTATTAATACGTTTTTAGAGATAAATCAATAACAAATACAATTTTTACAATATTTCAAGTTTGATTCATGAGATTTGTTGTAGTTTGAATCAAATTTTTCTTTGTAAAAGGCAAAAAGTTAAGGAAGTTTGAATATACATTGAACCAAACATTATTATATCATCTTAGTTGATAATTCAATAAACATTCACAAAACATTGTGATTGCACGTTTTCAGTAGTGACTTACCGAAACTTCACCAAATGTTTCGGTCGTGACTGTTTCGGTAGTGACAATTTTAGATACTTTTGAACCTAGCTCAAAGATGCTAATCAGCACATGGTTAGCTAGCGCAGTTCTGAACAGTTGTACACATATAAAAACTAAACGTTATGGAATAACTTTCAAAAAAGTGTATTTAATTATAGAAAAATGGTGTTCGGTAGTGACATTCTAAAAAAGTAAGCACATACTTTTGAACACATTTACCTCAAAATGATAGGGCCTACAGTAGATAGGTACCACCATGTAGCTATGAGAGACATAAATATTTCCTGATCATAAATGTAGGCCAATTGACTAAAACATACACTGTTTCGGTAGTGACATGAAAATGCGGGACGGTTTTTTTACATAAATATTCCAGATTTTATTTTTTTATTTTTTTAAACAACAATGGAATAAAATTCCAAAAATATTACTTTATCATTTTCATAAGTTGAAATTTAGGGGTTAGGGTTTGGGACATCCACATTCCAATTTAAAGTACCCACTTAATGATGATTTTATATAAATTAAGCTTACTTATATTTTAAACGTTATTCTGGGTTTCAATAGATAATGAAAGGATCTTTGTAAACATCTAAGATTTTAATACTTAAATGCTTTTTAAATGTATTTTTTGGTTGAGGGGTAGCAGTTTGTACCAATTCTGTAGAAAGGCCCATATGTGCACACATTTCAGGACAGTATCACCTCAGAAATACCATACAAGGAGATAATTTTATGTAGCAATATCAAAGAATTTGGCAGATAGAAATAAGTAGGAGATGCACAATGGTGAGGTCAGTGAGGTACAATATATGCTCCAACATTGAAGTTTGTTAAGGTTTTTTTTTCTCTTCATGGCCTCCTTTCATTGTTTCTTTGTTTCACAGGAAGGATGTGAAGGAACAGAAAACCGCTTGATCCTTTACCTTCTGACTCGTCCACTTGCTCTCCTCATTCTGGCCATCCTCTCCTCTATCCTTCGCTGTGTGTTGCACTCTTTTATCCTGGCCTTGGTCGTTCCAGTCTTCATCTTCATCATCTGCCTTAAACTCACCATACCGCGGTCGGTGGGAATCTTGGGCTCCAGCAGGCCGTACTGGGACTATGTGGGCAGCTGTTACCATGCAGAGACCGAGCCAGATCTACCCAATCCTCACACTGGCAGAGCCAAACTGGAGAAAACCAGACGGCGTAAAAAACCCAAAGAAAAGGAGAAGGACAAGACGAATGAGAAAGAACAAGTGGATGAGGATGAGCTTAAGGAAAGGTCGAAGGTTGCTGGTGAGGTTTGGGTGGCGGACTCTGATGGGGAGATTATGGGATGCGTGGCTAGAGACGGCTGGAGTCGGGACGGTGTTTGTAGGATCTGCAGGCTGGTGGTTCAGAGTTGGTACCGCAGAGAGGGACTGGGCAGACTGATGGTGCAGGGACTGGAGTCCAGAACAAAGCAGAGTGGCATACATCGGGTCTATGCCCATGTGCCATTTCCATCTAAAGTGGGAGAAGCTTTCTTCAGGAGACTGGGTTATCGTCTGCAGGGCGAAACTGCAGGGACTATAGGAGAGGAGGAGGAGGAGGATGACTATGAAGAGCCAGAGAAGGGTTGGTTAGGTTTCCCTTTAACTAAAGTGTTTGTGAAGGATCTATAAGCCACACTGAAACAAGAATGAAAGGCTTTATTTGCTTGAAAAGGTACAATAAATAAAGGAATATTCTGGGTTCAATAATAATAATTAAGCTTAATAAACCTGTGGTGTAATGGTAATAGTGACCACATGAAATAATTTTTGAAAATTTTGAAAAATGTGAAGCTAATAATTTAATAAAAGCAATTTATTAAGTTAAAGGGAACCCTGGGCATTATGACTTGCATGGCTTAATATAAGATAAATTATGTATCTTACTGAAATATGTAGTTGAAATCCCATGAAAGATTTTTGTTATTCAAAAAATCCACATTGTTTTATACATATTTTGGACTATGGGGGTGCCATTATTTCAATCACTTGAAATGGTTGCACTCTGTGAGCTACTGGCACTAACTGTTGCTATTTTTACTGCAGCGCAACTCTGAAAACAATATACTGATACCACAGCTACTGAAAGAGCTTACAAGTGACGATTGACTTAAACCAAATGCCGTACCATCGATTTTTCTTCACAAGGAGTCTAAACGCTTTAGAAACTCCTTCAGTGGCCTTGGCATCACGACAAGCGTTGACATGTTTATATCCTGTCATCTAGCATTTATTGTCTCTGCCATTTGTAGGCTCTTTCAGCTTCTCTGGTGTACTAAAATCCTCAAAGGCATCAGGACTAAAGTGGAGAGAACAAAGACGCAGGTCTTTAGGACGTTTTATTTGTACACAGGCATTCATTCTTTTCTCCTCTTCTTATCGCTAGGGAAGCAGTGAAGACTTACATCGCTTTTCTTGTTGCCTTATGACTGAAAATTACAACCAAAAGCTGCACAATGTGGCATTGCATCAGTATTTTATTTTCCGAGTTGTGTATTCACAGTTGTGATGCGATAAAAAAATCCACTTATTTTGGCCAATAGCCAATACCGATATGGATATATTTATTTTGTTTGGAAACAAGACCAAGTCTCTCCTTTGCAGAAATTATAAGCAAATTATTTTTAATTTTGGTTAGTTTTTAACAAAAACTTATTGGTTAGAATTAAAAAAACAATAATGAAGTTATTTTATAATGACAGTACTTTGAAGCTTTGAAAATAAATATAAATAAATTATATCAATCACTACATTTTTTTTTCTTTAGAAAAATGCAGTGGTAACCTTAACGTTTTTTTTTTTTTAAGATTTAACATTTGTAGATGGTCTAGAGCAAAAGAGTTGTAAATCTTCATAATTTCATAATTCGTTCAAAAATGTAACGTATTACACATTAATGAATACAATTATTGAATTTATAAGTGTAATTTTTTTTTTTTTTTTAATTCATGTAAGCTATAGCATCTGACCTTAAAAAATCAAAACACACTCATGATTTTATGGCATGAATTACTGCTTTATTTAATCAGAAACAGTCTAAATGTTATTTGTGTATTTTACTTACATTTTTTTTTGAAGTAGGCCAACAGTGAATCTAATCATCATTCAAGGAAAACATTGCTTCAAGAATGAGCCACACTGCTGCCTGATCTAATCGCTTGCACATGTGAATTACTTCTCTTATCGGCAAGACATTTCGGCATAATTTTTCTTATTGGGCCGATACCGATATTTACATTTAAAACCATTATCGGCTGATTCCGATATCAGTCTGATAATATTGTGCATCCCTAATAAAAATAGTAACAGGTAGCGCCAACTCTCTAAGTGCAACTATTTCATGTCATCGAAATAATAGCACCCCCCATAGTCCAAAATTTGTATAAAACAACGTGGATTTTTTAAATAACGTAAATCTTCCATGGGTTTTCTACTACGTATATTTCAGTAAGAGACATCATTTATTATATATTAAGCCATAAAAGTCTTGGGTTCCCTTTAAAACTTGTGCATGATTTGAGCTGTAAAGCTGGTTAAATAATAATTTTATAGTCTTATGGTTTATGGAGTTATATTGTCTTGGCCATGAATTTGTAAAATTAAGTGTAACTTAGTAAGCAATTTCAAACTAAAATCATGTTAACATGCACATTGTTTACGTCTTGTGGCTTTATTATTGAAACGGTAAGCATTTCACAGCTTACTGAGTATTTTACCATTGCTCTATTGTAAGTACCTTAATGTAACCCAGATTTTAGTTTTTCATATGCAAAAAGTACAAAATTTAGAGTACAAAATTTTCATATGCAAAAAGAAAACACTGAAAAATGAACGCCATTGATTTTATTTGTGATGGACGAAAGTTTTGGATGTAGTGCGTAAACGTGATTGACAACGTGAGGTTGTACTTTTTTTTTTTTTTTTTAAATGTGAAAATTTCAGACTCAGTGTGCAAGGACCTTAACAGATTGAAAACGAAAAAATGTTAGTTCTTTGTGAACAGGATTATCTCACGATTAGATCAATAACATGCATTTATAAAATAGTATCATGTACACTGTAAAAAGTTTTCACCAGTTTCAACTTAAAAACTTAACAGCTGCCTTAAGATTGTAAGTTAAATCAACTTAAGTCATTTAAACTCACAAGTTATATCAACTCATTTTTATTGTAATAAATTAAAATGACTTGTAGTTTTAAGCTGATTTAACTTAACTTAAGGCAGATGCTGAACTTAGGTTTTTAAGTTGAATCTGGTGTAAACTTTTTACAGTGAATGCCAAATGTAAATATATTACAACTTGTCCGTTGTTTTAGTTTTTTTGGTAATCAACATTACGTGCTGTTGATTGAGCTTAAGTCATCTTGAACTTGGAATATTCCTTTTATAAAAGCTCAGATTTCAGATTTATAAATGGATTAGTTCATTTTCACATTGTCCCAGTGAATCACTGACACCACTACAAACCTCTCTGGCTTTGCCACTATATGTATTATCTTATAGAAATCATTGCTGTTGTTGCATAATTGTTTAATGTTTTTTAAACATTACAGAAATCCTCTTTGGGTTTCAAAACCTGAGCCATGAAGCTGTTAGTTTAGCTTGAAAGGACAATCAGTCATCTGACTTATTGTTTATAGCATGGATTTTGTTTTGTTTTTTAAGAAAAATGGACAAAGATAGTGATTTACATATGTTTACCTTATTTATTCACCTTATTTATTATGTATTTATGAGTGAACTTGAGTTTCTTTGTGAAAACATGTATGTTTCCTTTGACTCCTGATGAATAAGCTTTGTTAATGTATAAATAAAAGTTTTGTCCTCAAAGCTTCTAATGCCATGAATGTGAATGAATGTAAAGAATGTATGTCTCCTCAATGTGGACCTTTTAATGTGTTTCTACCAAGCATGGTTATCTCTTTTCTGCTTCACCGATCTTTCTCTACCAATATATCTGTGGTTTTGCTGCACTGAAATGCTCTGATAGATTTTACCAGAAGCAAACCTAAGAACGACACAATACAAACTCATTTCAAAGTTCAATTTCTTGTATCCAGCCTGTTTGCTTTGCATTTGCTGCAAAAGACATTGCAAGTACAGTTAATTCCCGCACAGTACTCTAAATGTGTGTGTGTGGGTGGATACAATTAGGTGACGCTGAGTGTATTTGATACTTCTGCTGATTCTGTGTGGTTAGCTCAAACACCAGCTATACCTTAACCACTCACACTACTACCCAACAGCACCTAAGCCTGTCATTCACCACCGGATGTTTATACAGTTCACTGTGTGGTTGGGTTGATGCTCACCTGCAACAGAAAGCTGCGCTGTCACGTTTAAAGCTTTCGCTGCTAACTTACCCAAAACATCTAACTATTGTTTAGAAACCACACTCTTGCTTTAAGAATATTTACGTTAAAAAAATCATATACTAAAGTGCAAACTGCATGCAATGTTTTTAGACACTTAAATGCATATTTATTGCGACATACTGGAAATGCATTATACAGTATACCTTTCATCAAAGTTGTCCTAAAACCAAAACCTGTTGTTGTCTTAGGACAACTTTGAACTTAAAATGTTGACTACTGTGGTTTAAAATTATATTAAATGCAATCCTGTCATTATTTACTCACCCTCCATTTGTTTTAAACTTGTATGAGTTTCGTCTGTTCAACACAAAAGAAGATATTTTGAAGAATATTGAAGGTATCACAGAAAAAAAAATACTAAGGAAGTCAATGGCTTCCATCAACTGTTTGGTTACCAACATTCTTCAGAATATCTTTTAAAAAGTAAAATAAAGTGAAGGCTGAGTACAAAATTGATGACAGAATTTTAACTTTTGGGTGAACTCTCCCTTTAAGTACATTTTTATATGTAATTTCACAATTATTTATTGAAATTGCAATGTAGTATGTTTAAAATGTATTAACTTTAAGTGTAATATTAACTAGACTACATTAAAATGACAATCAAGTACTTTACATGTACTATAGTATGTTAGTCAGTACATTTAAATAAGTGCACTTATTTAAAGAATGACACAATTATTAAAACAATAATTTAAAATGTACTTTTAAGTCAAACTTTTGATTCGATGTTTTAAAAGTGCATTAAAGTTTAAACTTAAATGACCTTTTTTCTAGTCCTATATAACGATTAATCGCGATTATTCATGATTAATTGCAATTAATCACATCCAAAATAAAAGTTTTTGTTTACATAATATGTGTACTGTGTATATTTATTATGTGTGTGTATATATAAATACACACACATGCATGTATATATTTAAGAAAAAATATTTATATAATATCAATTATATGAATATAAATATATACATGGAAATATTTTCAAAATATATATGTGTATATTTATATATACATAATAAATATACACAGTATACGTACTGTATGTGAGCAAACTTATTTTGGATGCGATTAATTCAACTCACTTTTTTAAGTACATTTTTATATGTAATTTCACAATTATTTACTGAAATTGCAATATAGTATGTTTAAAATGAATTCACTTTAAATGTAATATCAAATACACTACAGTTAAAATGACTTTAGTATGTTAGTCAGTATATCCAAATAAGTGCACTTACTTAAAGAATGACAAAGTTATTAAAACAATAATTTAAAGTGTACTTTTAAGTAAATTTTTTGATTTGATATTTTAAAAGTGCATTAAAGCTCATAAACGTGTACTCTCTTTATATTTAAATGACCTTTTTTCTAGTCCTATATAATGATTAATCGCGATTATTCACGATTAATCGCAATTAATCACATCCAAAATAAATGTTTTTGTTTACATAACATGTGTGTACTGTGTATGTTTATTGTGTATATATAAATACACACACATGCATGTAAATATTTAAGAAAAATGTTTGTAAATGAAAAATATTCATATAATATCAATTATTCAATATGAATATAAATATATCCATGGAAATACATGTAAATATTTTCAAAATAAATACTGTGTGTATTTATATATACACATAATAAATATACACAGTATACGCGCGTACTGTATAATATGTAAACTTTTTTCCCCGTAAAAATGTAAAAACTTTTATTTTGGATGCAATTAATCGCAATTAATCTTTGACAGCACTACTTTTTTCATTTTTTTTTTTTTCAAAGTTCAGGTTTTTTTTAAATATGCTTTTTCACAGGGACATATCTACAATCTGGGACTTTTACCTACACTGTAAAAAAAAATCTGTAAAATTAAATTAATCGATAAAAAGCTGTGGTTGCCGTGAGTTTACTGTAAAAAAAAAAATATATATATGGTAGCAACGTTTTGGGTTTTAACTTAAATTTACATTTAAATACCGTTTCGTTAACAGATATAATGTTAATATACCTAATGTTTTGTACCTTTGTAATACACTGATAACCACCAAAAGCAGGTGGAGATGAGAAAGTCTCATGATGAACCAAAGCCCAAAAATACTAACATATATGGAAGGTGCACAGTGTCCTTCACACAAACGCTAAACACCATCATGGTAACTCACATAACATTAAATAATGCAATAAACATTCATTTAACAACATTAGATTTAACATACAACCATAATGTACAAAACTGATAAGAAAAAAATAATAAGAAACAGTATTTCAACAAAAAAACAATTTAAGATGTAACGCAAGGGAGTTCTGGGAATGTCAATTTACCATTATTCGCTGTAAATTTTACGTTCTTTTTCACTTCCGAAAATGGTATACTACCATAAAAAAACAGTGTCCAATGCAGTTTTTCACCGTATATAGTAGGAGAACTTACCAGGTTTTTACTGTAGCATTTTACAGTCTTTTACCAATAAATTCAAGTCATTTTTACAGTGTATTAAAGCACAAGAGATTACTGATCTAACTAAACAGCTTAAGGTAATAAACATGTCAAATATGTAGGCCTGTTGTACTCATTTAGCTGGTTTAGATATTACTAAGTAAGCAGTATTATGCATTTCTAAGTTTAAATGAAGTTTCACAATGATTTGAAAACTTTTTTACCTCAGACCTCTTCAGCATACTCACATTTAGATATATAAATGAATCCACTACTTCAAGAACCCGTGACCTTATTTTATTTTTTTCTTCAGACAGTGTCTTTGTCATTCACACGCAAGACTCTAATGCAAAAACCTGTTTTTGTACCAGCCACCAAGTTTTCATGGGCTGCAACTGTGTTAGTCAACTAATGAGCACAATTACTTCATCTTTCCTTTTGGTAGCTTTTGCAAGTCATAGTGGCGGGTTTGTTGTGGAGGAGCTTTTGTTATAATGTACAGAGCTGCTCA
Source organism: Garra rufa (assembly GCF_049309525.1). Classification (NCBI taxonomy): domain Eukaryota; kingdom Metazoa; phylum Chordata; class Actinopteri; order Cypriniformes; family Cyprinidae; genus Garra; species Garra rufa. Next base: position 26,424,857 of record NC_133369.1, read on the forward strand.
GGCAATTGAACACCTGCTACTATATGCCCCTAACCGATGTGTAACTATTATTGTCGCCAGGAAACAGATGTGAGTTCATGACTCTGGAAAGTAAGTGTGTTTGGAGTTGTGGTTGATTTTGTCTGCACGATGGGCTTCTGTGTGTGTGTGTGTGTGTGTGTGTGTGTGTGTGTGTGTAGGTGGGTGCATTTCGGAAAATATGACTTGGCGTTTCCGGCCATGATTCGATTCAATTGTTGTGCCCCTTGACACAATATGGTGGTCTTCATTGCCCACCCGAAGCAAGGAACACTGGAAAGTGTGTTTTGGGTCACCTGTGAGAATCAAATGTTAAAAGTTCTGTCACCATTTACTCACCCTTATGATAAAAGGAGATATTATGAAGACCTGTATTTGGTCTGTACAACTAAACTCAATACATTCCTAAAAATAGAGATTCTTTACTGAGATCTATGGTTCCATGAAACCTTTAAAGAACCTTTTGGAACCTTCGTTCCATTTTAGAGACTTTAGATTAACATGAAAAAGATACCTTTTATCGCATATTGCGGTGCGTGTAGTTAGGACAAACGTCACGCAATATGACACTTTTTCAGAGACTTTTAACATTGAATAAAGCACATAATCAAAACCTGAGATTATCAGTGTCATAGTTTGTATGTTGTTGTTCCAGCCGCGACATTGCAGAAATAGAAAACGTTTCTAGAAACTTGTCGCCATCGCGGCTAGTTAAGACAAAAACTTAGGCACACTACACATGACACGACAAGATTTCAGTGACAAACATAAGGGTGAGTAAATGATGACAGATTTGTAATATTTTGGCGAATTGGCCATTTATAATGATTAGTATCACGCATGTATAGCCTATCATAAGATTTATATTTGTCTTAAAGGGAATTTATTTGATTACGTAGAACGGTTGCACTTTCTGTTGCTATTTTTGCCGCAACACAACTCTGAATACACAACTTGGAAAATAAAATACTGAAATGATGCCACATTGTGTAGCTGTTTGTTGAAATTTTCAGTCAAAGGGCAACAAGAGAAGCGATATAAGTCTTCACTGCTGTCTTAGCGAAAAGAATAGGAAGATGCCTGTGGACGAATAAAACTTCCTAAAGACCCGCGTCTTTGTACTCTCCATATTAGTTCTGATGCCTTTGAGGCTTTTAGTAGAGCACAACTACTAAAAGAGCTTACAAACGATGTCGACATGCCGACACTTGTTCTGACGCCGCAGCCACTTAAGGAGTTTTTCAGCGTGGATTTCACTCAATATCCAGGTGTATCTAAACTCTTTGCGGGGAAAATCGATGGTAGAGCATTTGGTTTAAGCCTACGCTTATATCCCTCGGCATCTGTAAGATGGTAATCGAATCAGTATATTATTTTCCGAGTTGTGCTGCGGTCAAAATAGTGTAGCTCAACTGCTCTACGTAATCAAAATAATAGCGCCCCCATATTCCAAAATATTTATTTTTTAAATAACGTAAATCTTTCGTAGGTTTTCTATACACAACATTTCAGTAAGAGACATAATTTACATTATATTAACCTATTCATGTCCTAATAACCAAAAGTCTTGTTTTTTGATAACGCACATCAAAACAAATCATTAGCAGTAAAAAATCATGAGAATCAGCTTTATCGGGACCTACAATATATTCTTTTCTCTGTTTTCCCATGTTATACACACATAGCGCATTGTGGTAAGACCTCAGAAAGACTTGTGGTCGGAAGGTAAATCATGGGAGCAGACAGATCTCTTCCAGATGTTCGAATTCAGACATACACACACATAGACTTGAGAGGGAGCTCATTGGGGAGCGGTGATTTCCCTGGCCGCAGAGTGCATGAGAGGGTGAAGTCGAGTGACTGGAGACAGACAAACACACAGGATGCCAACTTTAAAGTCACCAGGAAAGAGCCATAGACAGCTGCAGATGGCAGCAAATTAACAAGCGTGCTGTCGATTCTAAACCGGGCCGATTCGCCGGTCCTTCTCGCTACCTGTGCGTTGGTCTGCATGCTTTTGTGAGGGTTAAGTGGCTTTTTGGAAAAACCCCTCTGGGAAGGTGTCTCCAGGGGTTGTGGTGACCTCCTGTAGTAAAACAAGCTTTCCCCCCCATTTTTATTCCCTGTGGGAAAAACTAAACAAGTGGAAAGGGTGCGGATGGAGAAAATCTGAGCAAGAGAGAGAAGGTATATGGGAGTGTTTGGGTTGTTTTTTTGGAAGTGTGTGGGAAAAATGAAGCAGAGGCTTCCCTGACTGGGTGCAAGAGATCTGGAAATTTCCAACTGGCTTTGGTTATGCTGTTGGCAGCAATTTCTGACGCACATTCTGGAGCAAAAAGGTTAGAAAACACGTCAAACGCTCAAGAGAGTAATATGCGGTTAGGACAAGGTCAAGTGCTATTGTGTAAACTTGGAAAAGTAATACACAGCTTAAAAATCTGATAAATGCATGCATCCATTTATCCATTATGCCGTCCAATTCATAATCTGTAAAGTCTGTTTGATTATCATTGCCTCTGCTACACAGACCAGCTCTTTTACATATCTCTTTAAATATCACATGCACAGGTTATTCAGCTGTGTCGCTGTTTAAATGCACCTCAGCCCTCCCAAACAGGTTTGAAAACCGTTTTCACCCAATCAGGGACCCTCTTTCTTACAGCTATATGAGCATGTCATAGGTTTTCTATACCTCCCTCTTCCTCAACCCATTTTTAAACTCTCACTGACTTTCGCTTGACTAAATGAGTTGGCAAGTTTCGACTTTCGGAATGATCAGCAAGCTGGACAGGTAAGTGAAAACAAAACAAGTGATAGTGAGAGACAAGGGGTTTTTTTTTTAGTCCGTGTAGGCAAAATCAACTGTATATCATTAGAATTGATAATGATATTTATTAGAGCTTTATTAATTAAAAAATAAATCAATGCTTTGATGTCATTCAGTTCAAGATGTGCAAGTGCATTGACCTGTTTATAGATTTTCTCCAGTTTCAGAAGGTGTAGACTGAAACCGATAGTTATTAGTCTGTGAGTGATTGTGGGATTGATTTGATGCACGTTGCTCTGAATCTATATTTAAATGCACATGGTTAAGAACTTAACTCAAGTCTTAACTCAACCAACCACTGACAGCTGCAGGCATCGTAGTCGCGCTAAACAATGCGGTCATTACAAAATGATGTGTTTCTGAATTATTCAAACATTGAGATTAAGATTGAGAAGTGAAATATTTAAATTAAATCACATTTTGAATTAAATATGGTTTAACTGATTTCAAAGTTGCATTTGTTTTATTTGAAAGAAACTATTTTATATGCACAATATTAAAATACAGAGGTTGTCATTAAAAAAATGAATAACACTGTGCCATATTTTAATATAGTGTGCTCATGACCCAGAGGAAATTTATCTTCCATTATAAGAATGTGCGCTGGGCCAGAGGGAGACACGAGACGTACCTTTGTTTTGTGGTGAAGAGACGCACCGGCCCTAACTCCCTCTCTTTTGACTTCGGACACCTGCGCAATCGCTCTGGCTGTCATGTAGAGGTGAGGGAAAGATTAACTAATAATGTGAAAAGATCAAAACACAATGGTATTATTAAAAAGCCAAAAATAAATAGTTTCCTCTTACTCATTGTTTCTCCATCTGTAACTTTTTCTCCTGTTTTGTCTGAAGCTGCTCTTCCTGCGTCACTTGGGCGCGTTGTGTCCGGGGCTGTGGGGTTCCAGTGTGGACGGTGCGAGAATGTGTTACGCAGTGACCTGGTTCTGCTCCTGGTCGCCCTGCTCTAAATGCGCTCAACAGCTTGCCCACTTCCTGTCGCAGACGCCCAATCTCCGTCTGAGAATCTTTGTGTCACGCCTTTACTTTTGTGATGAAGAGGACAGCGTGGAAAGAGAAGGACTGCGACACCTGAAGAGGGCGGGAGTGCAGATCTCTGTGATGACTTATAAAGGTAAATAAGGAGGAAATAGGGGCGTGGTTAATATTTGTGACTTGTCATTTATTAGATTCTGTATTTTCTAGACTATTTCTACTGCTGGCAAACATTTGTTGCACGGAGACAGAGGAGTTTTAAAGCCTGGGATGGCCTTCACCAAAACTCTGTCCGACTCGTTCGAAAACTCAATCGGATCCTTCAGGTTACAAATTTACCTCAATTTATTTACAAGAATATATTGAATACTAACTCAACTATAGGACTAATATTAGATGACACGATTAAGTAGCATTTGTGCTAGTAATCCGTATGCTATATAAATGTAAGCATTTGTATGAGGTCAAAGGTCAAACCATATTTGTCCGAGCTAAATCACTTACCTTCTTTTTCACTGTAGCCCTGCGAGACTGAGGATCTGAGGGATGGGTTTGCTCTCCTTGGGCTATGATCACAAATATGAGATTCACAAATCAATAAACACTGAGATATGAACTGAATGGGATGAAGAGAAATGGTGCTGTATGCCCTGAGACTTGAATTCTTTTTACTTGAATCTGACTTAATACTTATCATGTACTGTATTGTATGTAGCATTAATGTAATTATGTTGGATGCCAAAATAAAAGCTGTGATTTGACATGAATATTAAGTGAATATGTGTTATTCTGTCTGTGTTAAACCAGTATGATTCATAGTTTTAACTGTCCTATAGGAATATATACACTACCAGTCAAAAGTTTTTGAACAGTAAGATTTTTAATGCTTTTTGAAGTCTCTTTTGCTCACCAAGCCTGCATTTATTTGATCCAAAGTAGAGCAAAAACTTGAAATATTTTTACTTTGTAAAATAACTGTTTTCTGTTTGAATATATTTTAAAATGTTTAGCATTACTGTAGTCACACGATCCTACAGAAATCATTCTAATATTCTGATTTGCTGCTAAAAAATAAATTGTCATTAAAAATCTTACTGTTCAAAAACTTTTGACTGGTAGTGTACACACTATAGTTTTTAAAATTTTGTGATCAGTAAGAAAGAAATTCATATGTGTTGAGAGAAATTACTATTTTGATTTAGCAAAAGGCACAGTACATACATTTATAATGCTATAAAGGATTTCTATTTAAATAAATAAATGCTATTCTCCACAAAAAGCACAAAAAGTAAGAAGCACACCTGTTTGCAACACTGATTAAAAGTTTTTTGAACACCGAACAACCGTATTATAATGATTTCTAAAGGATCGTGTCACTGAAGACTGAAGAGTAATCACAGAACTGAAGAGTTATGACAGAAAATGACTGAAAATTCAGCTTTGCCATCACCGGAATAAATTACATTTTAAAACATTACTGTATTTATATATAATGCAGACTTACTGAGCAAAAGAGATTGCTTTCATAAATGTTTCAAAATGAAGCAAAATAAACTGTAATGTACAAGTATTTGCTATGTAAGTCTCATAAACTGTATTAACATGGTACTATTCAGTCATTGTAACAGGGTTACACCCACCAAGAGGCCCTTGGCCAGGAGGTTGATGAGTGAAGACCCATCCTAACATCCTATTTTGACCAAATTGGGTAAAGTCAGTAAAAGTGGGTAAAAACATACAGCAGTTGTTTACTCAGCGTATACATCGAGTGTATTGTTGAGGCTTTTATGTTCTGCGTGGGGGATTCAGGAAGTGCAAAATGTTTATGCAAATCTGCCCACTCTTTCTTCAGTTTATTAACATTTCTTGTTTCCGGACAGTAAGTGGACAGTGAGCATATGCTGTTTTCTTGTAACATTACTTTCTATCTGCTTGCATAGGTAAAGTGTTTTGTTTTTTGATATAATTCTTAGTATATTAGCCCATAAGCATATTATCTTGTAGTTGCACTATGTTGCCTTAAAAAAATAAGTCTGAATTAAACACTTTTAATACCTAGGCCTATGTCTAATGGTAATTCTAGTAAATATAGAGGGTTTGAACGTACATCGGTTTGAACAGTTACCCGGATCAGTGTCCATATTGGAGATACTCAGATGTAAACAACAGCATTGATTGCATGGTTAATGTACTGCATACGTTGTTCTGATAATTTATGATGTCTAAACTATGGGGAAAATGTTTGAAAGCTGCTAAATCATAGAGAGAAGGACTTAGTAAGCAGGAAAGGGTGCAATAGTTTAAAAAAACTAGGGTTAATATGTGGTTAAGATACACACAAGCAGTTTTAATTAAGATATTAGCCTCGTGTTTAATCTACTTGAACGGAACGGAACAAGCATGAAAGTTGTTAACATTCTTGCCCTTGAAAACCTGGTTCAGTTTGGCCGACCACAAACGTCTTTTGTGTCCTCAGATAGTTTTTGCACTCTTCTCCTTGATTTGTTATAACTTTTGGCAGTCTATAGTACTTCAAATGTTTTTTCCAAGTCCGACCGATTAGTACAGCTCAAAACATGACAATAATTGACCATTTTCAGCAGCAATAATCAGGAAAATTTGGGAGTTCCCTTTGGTTCAGTGGCATTGTTTACGTTCTGTGCCGCCAAAGTGGTCTATTTATAACGTGTCCTGAAAACACTCTATTAGAAGATAAACTAACCAGGAAAAAGTACAAACATAACAACTTACCCCACATATCTTTCCTATTCGTATTTAATTTGATATTTAAGGTGCAACTTTAAAACACTGTATTTTCCTTAAGCAAGTTCACTTGTTTGGTTTGACTTCAGCAACCAAAATGTTCCTTGACAGATATGTGTCCGGTTCCACTTGTGTCCAGTAGGGGGATCTGTTTCGCATCTACACTATGTTGTCGTGGAGACCGGAGACCATGTGTGCCTCAATTGCATCGTGCTCTGGGTTGACAGTGGTGAGTGAAAAGATGTAAAGTTCTTCACATAGAACTTCTATGATAGAAGAAGATACTATATTTTATTCAACCCCCGCCCCCTCCTTCTCTGTTCGTTCTCTCATTATGTCCCACTGTCTCTCAGGCTATCTGTTTTTTAGAGTCGTTTGACTTAAAAGGTCATTCAGCTCATCACTTCAGGAATGATTTGTACAGTTGTCTGAAGTCTTACCGTTCTAAGACCATTAAGTCAAAATGTGTCTGTTTCTCTTTTCTCTGTCAAACTTTCTCTCTCAGGTTGGTGAAAGCGTTTGTCAAACGCGTGTGGATGGCAAACGTGAGAAGCTTCTCAGACACAATCAGTGTAGAAAGGTACAAATCACATTTTTAAACATGTCTAGTGATAGTCATTGTTTTCAAGCCCGGGAAGAAGAAGGAAAAAAAGAAAAACGTTATTAACAAAGTTATTTCTGTCTTCCATCTGCTCACATATCAGTAAACATATTGACATATTGTCTCAGAAATGCTATTCGTGACCACAATGAAATCAGTAAACAACCTCAGGCACCAGACACAAGCCCTAAATCAACTTATTGCGTCATTTCTATTATTTATCTCCACTTATCAAAACAATGAATTACTCAAGAGGACACCTTGTCCCCACTTGTATCACATCTGTTGTGTTTTCCGGACAGGTCTCTTGTGTTCATAGCAAGTTGCCTAACTAATATCTTTTTATTATGTCTGTCGCCCCCTACTGTTAGTTCTGTGTAAACGTTCATGTACATTTCATGTACTATGTAAATAGGCCTATTTGTTCTGTTAAAGATGCATAAATATTTACATAAAACACAATAGTCGAAAGCAAATTATTCATAAGCACACAATAAGACCAATCAGACTGATCTCTGAGAGTGAAAATATAAACATTTTTATTTGCTATTGTGCATTTTGTCTTTTACTTACAGTGGTTGGTGTGGACAGATACAGTATAATAGAAGAATATGAAGCAAATAGTGGTTATACAGTGGGCTATACACACCAGTGCTGTGTATTGTCATGCCCTTTGTGATTTTATTAAAATACAAACTTAAAAAAAACACTGAGCCCATTAACCAAGCTTATTTCAGTTCCAAGCACAAGCATTAAATGATAAGAAGTGATGTAAAATTATTATGAACAGTAATGTTTCTGAAGGTCACTGGACCACAGCTTCGGTTTGTTTTAGGAATGTAACAAGTTGACATTTTTAGATTCGACATTTATAGTTGTATTTGTTGAAGCCAAAACTCTCTACTTTTTCATTCTGCCTTTGTCATCCATCTGAGTTTAGGCCCTGTTCGCCCAGGTTTTTCGCTTTTCACGGCGGCAGAGTCTCGTAGTTGTCCTCTTTTGGCGTTTTGGCCAACCTGATTTCTCTCTACAGAGTTCAGCTAAAAAAAAAAGAAAAAAAAAAAGAGAGAGATAGAGTACTCATTAGCTTAAAGGATTAGCTCACTTCCAGAATAAAAGTTTCCTGATAATTTGCTCAATCCTGTGTTATCCAACACTGCAAAAAATGCTTTTCTTACTTAAATTTCTTGTTTCCAGCCAAAATATCTAAAAATTCTTGAATCAGGAAGTATTTTCTAGACAAGTAAAACTTATTGTCTTGTTATCCTTTCCTTTCTGGACAATATTTGAAGGCCCCCAAAGATATTTCTGATTCATTTTTCTTTCTTGCTTGCTTTCTTTCTTTTTTTCTTAATTTTTAGAAACTATTTAATTAAAATATATACTTATAACAATATTTGATTAAAATGATTAAACAAAATAATTCAAAATAATTAAAATAAATAAACTCCACAATTCCAGAATTTTCAAAAACTGAATCTGAATGTTCTTGTTTTTTTATTACCAAATTTGAATTTAAATAAATATTCTGGTCAGTTATTCATCTTCTAGTCATTTACAGGACTTGTAAAATTACTTTAGACTTACAAATAGCAATTCCTACTTGATTAAATATTTATAACTTGACATAACTACAAATTTATATTCATTATAAACTTTTCCGTGTTTTTTTTTTTCAAATATTTTATTCATTTCTATGACTTGTCCTTGTCTAGAAATCACACAAATACACTACTAGTCAAAAGTTTTTGGACAGTAAGATTTTTTTATGTTTTTTTTTAAAGAAGTCTCTTCTGCTCACCAAGCACTTTACCTTTATTGATCCAAAGTACAGCAAAAAACAGTAACATTTTGAAATATTTAAATTATTTACAATTATTGTCTTTTTCTATTTGAATACATTTTAAAATGAAATGTATTCCTGTGATTTTAAAGCTGAATTTTTAGCATCATTACTTCAGTCACATGATCCTTTACAAATCATTCTAATATTCTGATTTGCTGCTCAAAAACATGTATTATTATTATTATTATTATGTTAAAAACAGCATACAGTATATTTTTTTCAGGTTTCTTTGATGAAAACAAGTTAGTAAAAACAAGTCAAAATTAAGTGAGTTTTTGCTTAAAACAAGCAAAATAATCTGCCAGTGGGGTAAGAAAAAAATCTTATTTCAAGCAGACAACTAGATTATTTTTCTTACCCCACTGGCAGATTATTTTGCTTGTTTTAAGCAAAAACTCGCTTAATTTTGGCTTGTTTTTACTAAAAACAAGACAATCATTTTTATTCATCTAGAAAATCCTTCTTGATTTAAGAATTTTAAGATATTTTGGCTGGAAACAAGACAAAAAATCTAAGTAAGAAAAGCATTGAATTGTTCATGTCTTTCTTCCTTCAGTCGGTAAGAAATGAAGGTTTTTGAGGAAAACATTCTGGGATTTTTCTCCATATAGTGGACTTCAATGGGTTGAAGGTCCAAATTGCAGTTTCAGCGCAGCTTCAAAGGGCTCTTCAAAGGAATAAGGGTCTTATCTAGCAAAACAATCGGTCATTTTCTAAAATAATATAAAAATTCATATACTTTTTATTCAGAAATGCTTGCACTAGCTCTGTGGTGAGCGTCCATGACTTCATGCATTATGTAATAAGTGGAAAGGTCACGCACGATTAGTTCTTTGTCTGTGTGCTCCAGTTCAAAAAGGAAGGGTAAGGCGAAAAATTCCATCTCATTTTCTCCTCCAACTCGTCCAACATTGTTGGTTTACTTTTTTTTGTAAATGTAAGAAAAAAGAGAGATAGAGTACTCACTTGCTCACCAAGCACTTTACCTTTATTGATCCAAAGTACTGCAAAAAACAGTAACATTTTGAAATATTTAAATTATTTACAATAATTGTCTTTTTCTATTTGAATATATTTTAAAATGAAATGTATTCCTGTGATTTTAAAGCTGAATTTTTAGCATCATTACTTCAGTCACATGATCCTTTACAAATCATTCTAATATTCTGATATTTTTTGCATTCTAATATTTTTTGCACATTTGCTTTGTAAACACTGGGTTGGTGCTGTGACCTTTCCAACGTGACTACACTGTAAAAAGTTTTCACCAGTTTCAACTTAAAAACGTAAGTTTAGCAGCTGCCTTAAGATTTTAAGTTAAATTAACTTAAGTCATTTAAACTTACAAGTTATATCAACTCATTTTTATTGTAATAAGTTAAAATGACTTGTACTTTTAAGCTGGTTTAACTTAAAAACTTAAGGCAGCTGCTAAACTTAGGTTTTTAAGTTGAATCTGGTGAAAACTTTTTACAGTGTATGTAATGCATAAAGTGGACGCAGAGCAAGTGCAAGTTGTGCGTTTTTTAAAAAGTATGTACTTTCGCTAGACAAGACCCTTATTTCTTGGCTGTGATTGTGTAAAGCCCTTCAAAGCTGCAATTTGGACCTTCAACCCGTTGGTCCTCATTGAAGTCCACTATATGGAGAAATGCCCCTTTTTTCAACTGAAGAAGGAAAGACATGAACATCTTGGATGACATTGGGGTGAGTAAATGATCAGGAATTTTTTTTATTCTGGAAGTGAGCTAATCCTTTAATCCGACTGAAATCTGACCTACCATTATAAGTGGAGTTCAGGTGGAAAAATAATACAAGGTAACAAAATTTATATACAACAAAACAGCCCATTCAAAAAGCATATGGTTCCACCTACACTGTCACATGTTCTGTAGTTTGAAAACTGAAATATTGAGTGTCTCACCCATCAGGATCTCATCTTGCTGGCACACGGTTCTCACACAGATTTCTTTGTTGATCACATAGACTCTTGGAAGACTGCAGGAAACATGGCATTTATTTTACATGCATCATATCAAATACGAATCTCTCTGTTTATGTTTAGCAAAAGGAGAATGTCAACAAGAAAGAGCAAGCAGCTTGAAATGATGATGGGTGTGTTTGTCAGTGTGTTAGCCACCTGTAGAGACAGAGTGATTGGATGCATCTCTTTATCGGTCGATGAACAGAGTACATCCTGGTGCAGGGGTATGTTTCCTCTCTGCACTCTGCGGGACAGAGACTAGACTGTCTTTCTGTTGACATAAATGGTGTACTCACATGTACTGTATATACAAACTTACCTGGTGGTGGCAAAACTGTGGCATCACTGTCATATGTTTCTGGAAAAAAAAGATAAACACCGCAAACTTTAAACGTACAGGAGACCGGGGCTAGTTGTCACGCTTTTTGCTCCAGTGAATATTTTTCAGGGTAGGTTTATTATTTAAGGTCAGTGTCTGTATATAGAAACATAAGTTAAAGTCTTGGCTACATAAAGCTATTGAACATTTCTGCCGTTGTGGCAAAAAGATACAGTTCATATGCTGGGCATATAGGAGATAAGTTAAAATACTAAATACTATTTGTAATCAGAATAGGTAATGAAATATGTTATGTATGGACATGAGAGGTGTTCTCTGCAAGGGTTCTCAACCTTTCCTTTCTGGACAATATTTGAAGGCCCCCAGAGATATTTCTGATTCATTTTTCTTTCTTGCTTGCTTGCTTTCTTTCTTAATTTTTGGAAACGATTTAATTAAAATATATACTTATAACAATATTTGATTAAAATGATAAACAAAATAATTCTAAATAATAATTAAAAAAATCGTCACCTTAGAATTATAAGGTTCTATCTGCATTCTGAGCACTTTCGAGATATTGAGCTTTAAAGTTTTTGCATTCCATAGACTTCTGTAGATAGAGCCATTTTTATTTTCTAAAAAAAAGTCCCATAATGTACACAGCTTACAAAAGAAACATCAAATAATAAGTCACGGAATAAGAATATGTGAATAACTCAATTTTGACAAAATTGTCAGAACCTTATATTTCTAAGGTGACGAAATAAACTCCACAATTCCAGAATTTTCAAAAACTGAATGTTCATGTTAACACTTTTTTATTACCAAATTTGAATTAACATGACTTTTCAAGGTCAGTTGTTTATCTTCTAGTCATTTACAGGACTTGTAAAATTACTTTAGACTTACAAATAGCAATTCCTACTTGATTAAATATTTATAACTTGACATAACTAGAAATGTATATTCGTTATAAACTTTTCCGCGTTTTTTTTTTTTAATATTTTATTCATTTCTATGACTTGTCCTTGTCTAGAAATCACACAAATACACTACTAGTCAAAAGTTTTTGGACAGTAAGATTTTTAATGTTTTTTTAAAGAAGTCTCTTCTGCTCACCAAGCACTTTACCTTTATTGATCCAAAGTACAGCAAAAAACAGTAACATTTTGAAATATTTTAATTATTTACAATAATTGTCTTTTTCTATTTGAATATATTTAAAATGAAATTTATTCCTGTGATTTCAAAGCTGAATTTTTAGCATCATTACTTCAGTCCCATGATAATTCAGAAATCATTCTAATATTCTGATTTGCTGCTCAAAAACATTTATTATTATTATTATTATTATTATGTTAAAAACAGCTGAGTAGATTTTTTTCAGGTTTCTGAATAATGAATAGAAAGTTGAGAAGAACAGCATTTATCTGAAATAGAAATCTTTTGTAACATTATAAATTACTTTATCATCACTTTTAAGCATCCTTTCTAAATAAAAGTATTAATTTCTGTACTTTCTTTTAAAAAATGATACTGACTCCAAGCTTTTGAATGGTATAGTGTATAATGCTACAAAAGCTTTTTATTTCAGAATCCTGAAAAAATGTACTCAACTGTTTTAATTATTAATAATATTAATCAAAAATGTTTCTTGAACAGCAAATCAGTATATCAGAATGATTTCTGAAGGATCATGTGACACTGAAGACTGGAGTAATAATGCTAAAAATTGATTTGATCACAGAAATAAATTACATTTTAAAATATATTCAAATAGAAAACAGTTATATTAAATAGTAAAAAAAAAATCAAAATGTTTCTGTGTTTGCTGCACTTTAGATGAAATAATTGCAGGCTTGATGAGCAGAAGAGACTTCTTTAAAAAACATAAAAAATCTTACTGTTCAAAAACTTTTGACTGGTGTATATCCATCACTGGTTGAGAATCACTATTTTACAACAGATTTTATAACCTTTTGGTAAAAACTAACAGCATATATGAAAACGGTAACATCCTAAAATTATTAATTAATTACGTTATTTAAAAAATTAAAACAGACAAACACACACATCACAACTTGTCCCTGACATTCATGGAAATATCCATATGATATAATGTATAGGACTTTTGACTCCTATATAGTTATAGTGAGATATAATTATTGTGACTTCCACATATGACAACTGGGCCTGGTCTTGCAAACACACACACAAGTTTTTCACACAATCATTTAACAACACAGTTGAATTAGTGAACAAAACAGTATATTACCAGGTTGTTGTGCCCGGACAGTAACAAGTACTGTGAGAGGAAAAAAAAAAAAAAACAGAAAAGTTTTGTTGGCTGGGCATTCAAAAAGAATCATTCATTCATATTAATTAAACTAATTGGCTTCTGTTGTGATGTTTGGATAGAATTACCAAAGAAACAACAGCACAACAGCACAGAGACTGGATAGCTGCCCATCTTTCTGGGTCTTCACGGGGTCCGATCACAGCTCAGGGCCTGGAAAGAGCAAGAAAGGTTATGAGCATGCCTAAAATAACTTTCAGTGTATTCAAAATTATAATGGATGAAATGGAAGCCGCTTTCCACTGCATAATAAAGGGTATTGTGAGAAAAAGTATCAAATCAATACACTACTATTCAAAAGTCTATGATCAGCATTTTCAAAAATAGTATTAAAAATGCAGTGAAAACTTTTTTTATCCACAATGAATTGTGAAATATTATTACAATTTAAAATCATTGTTTTTTTATATTAATATGTATGTTCAAATGGAGTTTATTTCTGTAATGCAAAGGATTTTCAGCATCCTTACTCCAGTCATGATCCTTCAGAAATCATTCTAATATGATTTGCGGCTCAAGAACCTTTCTTATTATTATCAGTGCTAAAACCAGTTGTGCTGCTTAATATTTTTAATTGAGAGAAAGCCAACAGAATTTTATTTGAAACTGACTAGAGTCATTTGTCCATTCAAACCAAATGCAATTTGGTTTTGAGAAACCTGTCAGTTATCAGACCGGTCACAGTGTATCTGTTTACCGGCAGAGCAGATTTCCTCCTTAACAGGCCTTGTTGTTAAGACTTTGGAAGTCAGTACTTCCAAAAAGCATCCATTTATAGCCATCCTCGAAAGACTTGGACAGAACAAATGAATTCTAAAAAAGAAACGGGATGAGAAAACAGAACTGCAGATGGATGAAACCTATTTAGATTTCCATTTGCCTGTGACTCATGCAGATTCTCATTTATTGATGTCACAGAACATGAGTTCTCTGTTCTCAATCGCTCATTAAAGATATCAGTTACAGCTGTTCCATCCGTCCAGCTTTGTCTGTTTCCTTCTCTCTCCCCAAGTCTTTTCCTCTAAGCCCGTATTTGTCGGTGTCCAAGACATGAGCTCACACTAAAGAATGTGCATTCCCACCCCTCTCTGTGGACTCCACAACCTCACACACATATGCTTACATACACAGATGCATAAATTCCCGTCATTCGTCATAAACACATATGCATATCCTCAGACCGTAGTTTTGCCTGAGGGATCCATTTCATATTCATAACCTGACAACTCAACTGTACAGTGCACATATGCATCAACACACACAGCGTAGCCTCACAGTCTGCATTCTTTTTCATATAAAGTGTGTATTTCTTATACCGCTGCATGTTGTTTCAAGAGGAATGCACATTTTTAACAGTTATCTCGTTAAGATTGTTCACAGCCCGCATTGTCTTCTGTTTCACTATGTGTGTGCTAAAAGCATTGACTAGATGATGTGTTATTTGATGAGTGTAATGATGTAATATTCTCAAAAGAATTCGTTTTTATAATACTTACAAATTTCCAATCCTCTGCTGCTCCTTGTGATTTTCTGAATCCTTTGGCTTTTACTTTTCCCCTCCCTTTCTCTTCCCTCCCCTCATCATCCCTCCGCCTGTCTCTCTCTCCCTCTTGCTCTATTAGTCATTCGCTCTTCCCATTTTTATACAAAATATGGTATAGTTTTGCTACAGGTTTTATACTATACAAAAATGTAATGTTTCTTGTGTTTATTGATTTTTTCATGACGTTAGGTCACAATTGAGAATGCTATGGGGCTCATCCCACATTTATAATTTTGCCTTGGGCCTTGTTAGGCAGCCTTGCATTATTAGGTAGTTTATAGATCTTTGTGTTTTGAATATGAATATGCATGAATTAGAGATTTCTTTAACAATGTCATTCTTTTGTGAGGAACTCTTAGTAAAAAAAAAAAAATCTGCAACTTTAATTTGTAAATTCACCACTGTGCGACATATAATCTGGCAGCAGAGGGCAGCACAGAGCACTGATTGGCTGTGTCTGACAGCCAACAATCAACATGCATTTGACATCAGTCTAGCAAATAAAACTTATATCAAATTCATTTTAATCTCAATAATTCAAATATGTGACCCAGGACCACAAAACCAGTCATAAGGGTACATTTTTTAAATTGAGATTTATACATAATCTGAAAGGTAATAAATAATCCTTTCATTGATGTATGGTTTGTTAGGATATGATAATATTTGGCTGAGATACAAATATTTGAGAATCTGGAATCTGAGGGGGGAAAAAAATCTTAATACTGAGAAAATCACCTTTAAAGTTGTTCAAATGAATTTCTTAGCAATGCATATTACTAACCAAAAATTAAGTTTTGATATATTTAGGGTCAGAAATTGATCTTTACTTCCTAATGATTTTTGGCATTTAAAAAAATCGATAATTTTGACCCATACAATGTATTTTTGGCTATTGCTACAAATATACCCGTGCTACTCATGCTACTTGGTTTTGTGGTCCAGGGTAACTTATAATTAAATAAAAAATAATTCAAAATCAGATGAAGATGATAGTGCATAAAATATACAGTGGTGTGAAAAAGTGTGTCGGCCGCCTTCCTGACTAAACATTCACACTGTAATGTTTCTGATCATCAAACAATTTTAAATATAAATCAAAGATAACACAAGTAAACACAACATGCAGTTTTTAAATGAAGGGTTTTTTATGAGGGGAAAACAAAATCCAAATTCCAAACCCACATGTCCCTGTGTGCCACCCCCCCCCCCCCCCATTCGCAATCAACAAATCACTTAAATAGGACCTCCCTAAGAAAGTGAAGTAGACCAAAAGATCCTCCAACGCTACACATCACATTGAGAATCAAAGAAATTCAGGAACAAATGAGAAATTAATCTAAATAAGAGATCTGTCAGTCTGGAAAAGGTTATAAAGCCATTTCTAAAGCTTTGGGACTCCAGCAAACCACAGTGAGAGCCATTATCCACAAATGGCAAAAACATGGAACGGTGGTGAACCTTCCCAGGAGTGGCTGGCTGACCAAAATTACCCCAAGAGCACAGCGACGACTCATCCAAGAGGTCACAAAAGACCTCACAACAACCTCTAAAGAACTGCAGGCCTCTCTTGCCTCAGTTAAGGTCAGTGTTCATGACTCCACCATAAGAAAGAGACTGAGCAAAAATGGCCTGCATGGCAGAGTTCCAAGACGAAAACCGCTGCTGAGCAAAAAGAGCATAAAGGCTCATCTCAGTTTTGCCAAAAAACATTTTGATGATCCCCAAGACTTTTGGGAAAATACTCTGTGGACTGACGAGACAAAAGTTGAACTTTTTGGAAGGTGTGTGTCCCATTACATCTGGTGTAAAAGTAACACAGCATTTCAGAAAAAGAACATCATACCAACAGTAAAATATGGTGTTAGTGTGATGGTCTGGGGCTGTTTTGCTGCTTCTGGACCTGGACGACTTGCTGTGATAAATGGAACCATGAATTCTGTTGTCTACCAAAAAATCCTGAAGGACAATGTCCGGCCAACTGTTTGTGACCTCAAGCTGAAGCGAACTTGGGTTCTGCAGCAGGACAGTGATCCAAAACACACCAGCAAATCCACCTCTGAATGGCTGAAAAAAAAAAAAAAATGAAAACTTTGGAGTGGCCTAGTCAAAGTCCTGACCTGAATCCTATTGAGATGCTGTGGCGTGACCTTAAAAAGGCGGTTCATGCTCAAAAACTCTCCAATGTGGCTGAATTACAACAATTCTGCCATGATGAGTTGGCCAAAATTCCTGCACAGCGCTGTAACAGACTCATTGCACGTTATCGCAAACGCTTAGTTGCAGTTGTTGCTGCTAAGGGTGGCTAAGGGTTATTAAGTTTAGGGGGCAAACACTTTTTCACACATGGTCATGTGGGTTTGGATTTAGTTTTTCCTTCATAATAAAAAAACTTAATTCAAAAACTGCATGTTGTGTTTACTTGTGTTATCTTTGATTAATATTTAAATTTGTTTGATGATCTGAAACATTAAAGTGTGACAAACATGCAAAAAAACAACAAATCAGGAAGGGGGCCTTTTTCACACCACTGTATATCTTGAATTCAGTATCTTGGATTATTTTTTTACCTCACCAGCATTTTTTTCTTGCTTTAAGATTTTAATGGAGCAAAATGGGATTTTATAAATTTAGGTTCTCTGAAAACAATCTTAATATTTTTAATATCAGTAATAAGTTTTGCTTCCCATATCCACCTTATTTTTTCCATAAGAGCGGGCATGGTCATTTGTAAATTTAATGTGTCTGGCTTCCGGTCTTATCTTTTTCCAGGTATTTATTTGCTGCTTTGCAAACTGGCGTGTCTTACTATATTACTTTATTATCTTAATTATGAACACAATGATTTGTAGTGCAAACTGTTTTACCGTTTACTGCATTTTGTTATTCTTCTTGTTATTTTTCTATAGCAACTAATGAGTCTCATACATTACCAGAAAACAGCTTGCTTCCGCATTGAAAAATGAGGTGGATATCTTGATTTGGTTGTGTGCTGACAAATGTATCATTTGTAAAACT
>NC_133369.1:26443626-26473860 GCF_049309525.1 Garra rufa
TATCAAGAAGCAAAAGACCGAAAGCTAGACCCATAAAATGCACAACTTTTGTTTAGGTCAATAAGGACCTTTGAAATTACTGAAATCGATTGGCAAAGTGACCTGAACATGTAATGCGGTCAAGACCTGCCTGGAACTACTTTAGCTGTGCATTTCCCTGAAAATAATTGCACACCTTAGAACTTTCGTCAGCCAATCAGATTCAAACATTCAACAGCCCCATAGCATAATAGGTCATACTGGACATTTTGATTTAGGGCTGGCATGGAAATGTACGGAAAGTTACCAGTACTGAAAATAAACACAGCAAATTCTGACCCCCTGGCCCACCACCTCCACAGGGATCACAATCAATTTTAATTGGGGAAAACCCGCAGTGCCACTGGGATGGCCGGGTATTGACCTTTAGCTTATCTGGTGCCTCGTTTAGGCCCAGTCAGACAATCATCATGCAGTTGACACAACACGGCTGCATGATTTTCCAATATCCATACTGTGCTATTAGGCGACTGTCTAACTAGGTCGACAAACCGAGCACCAGAGTAGCTGATGACAATTTGACATATGTAGGCATGGCGGGAGAGGGCCAAAGCTGAGCTAGTCCAAACCTGTGTACACAGCAACCTGACAACCAAACGCTGGAATTCTGTGTGCTCCATCATGCCATGTGGGGGCGGCATGAGGGAGACACGCTGAGACCTTGAGTTGACCACAAATAGATAAGCGTGCCAGCTCGTAAACGAAGTATAATATCCTAACCTGTTTATTGGAGGAATGTATCTCCTTACCCCTTCCAAAAGAAATGAACTCCATCAGTTTCCACTAAAGGGTAATCCCCTCAGTTTCACAGGTTCTTGTAAACCTAAATTACTGTATTTGCTCTTTTGGATACTACGATTGGCTCGATCTCAGTCACAGTATCTCTTACACTGACATCTATAAACTGGATTAAATGACAGTTTATAATAGAAAGCTTATAGTGGTAAGTAAAAGGTAATCTGAGATGCATCCTAAATCTGTGATATTACAGTAGCTGTGAATATAAAACAAGTCTTTACAACCTAGGTTTAGAGTGACCCTCCAATGCTACTTGTAAATAGTCATTTAAAGTAGCAAATCATGGGCTGCATAGTGACATATTACTACTACTACTATATATACAGTATTTGTACTTCCAGTTAAAGGTCCACTGAAGTGCTTTAAAACACGCAGTGTTACTCTATGTGTTAATGTAATTTCAACTGAAACAGGAAGACAGGGCGGGCCATATCAAGCAGCCCCACACTCTTTATCAAATAGCCAAAAGCATTTAGTTTATATCACAGCTTGGGCAGAGCCATTGAGCTCAGTAAAGCCACAGCTGACAGCGTATTATAGCCACAATGTCATCCAAATCGCTATAAAATATAGCATTCTGTGTAGAATTCAAATGGATCCAATGAGTTTTATGGTCTGCGCCAGTTCATGCATACAATCCGCTCTGAGCAAACTGTGTGTGCTGCGGCGGTTCGTGTGACACAGTGTGAAACCAGAATGATTCAGACCAGATTTATCTGAATAATTTCCTATCCCCTATATTGTGCACTACGTGCCATGCACCATACAGAAAGCACAAATTCTGTGAACCGATTTCAGCCGCAGCCACAGAAAGTATTTATAGTCTAGGGGTAGGACGCTTCGGATTCTAGAGAGCATTTGATTGGACAGAAAGTTTGATGAGGAATTGCATTGAACGTGCAAAATAATTGTTTTTTTTTTCCCTGAGATGATAACTAGAAGCCAGTATTCCATACAAATATATACTATTATATACTACTGCCAGTAGATGGAGACAAGTCTTTTTAAGCTCAGTATGACTGATTGAACGCAGACAGCATGCAACCCCTTTACACAACTGCTCTAGAATTGTACTTCCTAGTATTATGTATTGAGGACTGCCAAATCATCGGATGCCAAATTCACTTTTAAATGTTGATTGAATTGAAATGTGTCTTGGCAGCGTTTACACAACCACTCTATAATAATAAAAATCTACCCAGTGTTTTTTTTAAATCCCCACAAATCATAACCACTTTTTCAGATCAAGCTGTTCACAGTTTTTTGGCAGAGTGATGTAGTAGTAGATGTAGTAGATGTAGTATTTTTTTTTTTATATGAATTTTTGCAAATTACCTTTCCTAATAATGTGCTTGTTTGCAAGTTTCGCAACGAAAGCAGCTAAAGTTAACAGTCTCAGAGAACTGCTCGTCACCCCATGGAAGAAAGGGGTGGGGTGAGCAGAGCTCATTAGCATTTAAAAAGGGACATGCACCGAAACGGGTCGTTGAGAACAAAGCTGTTTTTGACAAGGTAAAAATTGTGTTTTTTTAACACTATCATTGAGACTATCATTTTTGGTGTGTGTCACTTTAAATGCAAATGAGCTGCATATTCCCGCCCCATCTTCATAAGAGGGAGTAGCGTATACATCTCTGCTTTGCATACCTACAGCAATAAACAGACAGCAGAAGCAACATGATTGAGAGCAAGAGAACCAGTGTTCAGCTGTACATATGGGAAGCCAAGCACTTCGCACACAAATACGGTTGAAACGTTAGCTAAGCACTATTATGACATGACATTTGCAAAGCAGTCTGGAGTGAAATGATTTTCACACACATAATCGTATTTAGGTAAATTTTGAGGCACATTAACTTCAAAAATAAAAGTAATCCACTGCTTCCTTAGTGGTTCAGAAGTTGAAAGAAAATGAAAACTCTTATGTTCAGTCTTACATCCAAACACTAATTATGACAATTGCTTACGAGACATTGTTGATGTTACAGCTGCTCGAGCACAGAAAAAATAGAGGACAGCGTACAAAACACAACTTGCTGAGGGCGGAAACTATGGCAATGCATGACTGTCAGACTGTCAGCTGTGGGCGGGGCCTAAACAATGTGATGTCACACTGCTTAGAGAATCAAAACGCCATGCCTAATGAAATTCAAAAATAAGCAATGGGTGGATGTTTATCATTGTAGGGTGGTTGTGTTTACACACTGCCAACACAGATTTATGTCCAAAAACCATGTAAAAGTGGATTTTGCATAATAGGTACCCTTAAATTGACCTATTGGTGGACAATCTCTTTTTCACTCCAATTCATGTGTTTTGCACCAACATTTGACTTTTTTTCCCCATGAAATGCTGAAATGACTGTTTATACAGCATGTTGTTTTTCCATAACTGCTCAAAGCATGTGAATATGAGGCGCGTGATTGAGTGTCTGTTTTTAAGCATCTAGTTGTAACATTCTATCACCGCATCATTTTACACTGTGCAAGTTTGGCGCGTCAATGTGGGGTTAACACCGCAAAAAGCAGTGCTAACTCTGCTCAGGAGCAGGGTTTCATAACCCCTGATAAAAACTGTGCTTAGCCTGCTTCAAAGCGGGGTTTAGAACAAATCTGAAAAGCTCTTTTGAGCACTCTGAGTGAGTCATTGAATCTTTTACTTAGCCGATTTGTTCACAGATTCATTCAGGAAGGAAACACCATTAAAGTGTTGCTCGTAAATGCTCAGTGGTTCATTGTGCTTTGGCTTAGCCTTATTTGGATCTGTTTACATTGGACTGTGAATCTGCTGATTTTGCTAAAGGTAATCAGTCTTTGCTGCTGTAAATGCAAACGCAAACGATCAGTTTCATATGTTGACTGCTATTGATCAAAATTAGCCAGTCTGTATATTGATATGTTTGTGCGATGTAATCATTATCCCTGCATTCTGCTGAGGTTTGTAGCGGGTTCTGCTGAACGCATTGCTGTCCTTGGCTCTGCTCCTGCAGTCCAGCTTTTCTCCTGTCATTTTCATGATCCATTGCTCTCTATCTGTGTCTCCCACCACTCATCAGTTGTTGTGTCCTTCCATCCAGCTGTCCCCTGCGGAGTCTATCCCTGTCCGCTGGTATTTACTGGCCATCAAATCTGTGTTTATGACATTGTGCACATTTGTCTTATGTCTGAGATTCAGTTTTACTAGCTGCAAAATTAATGAAACTAATAAAACAAATAAGATTAATTCTGTGTGCACATGCAACATCAAATTGAGACCCATGTGTTGTTTAAACAGGTGTTATAGGTTGTGCAAGACAAAAACTAAAAATCATCATAGATTGTGCACCATTTAGAATTAAATAAAAAACTGATTGCTTTTAAAATTGCATTAAATTGAATTTAAATTGATATGGTAATGAAAACCTTTCCTAAGCTAACCTTTCCTTTGTCTCTTTACTTAGCCATCAAGACTTGATTATGTTAAACCTGCACTAAATAAGCACTAACCAATGTAATCTATCTTAGATTTAACAAAACAATATGCTGGCCTAAGTTAGTTAGTATTGTTTTTATACTAATTATTCATATTTTAAAGTTTACTTTTAGTATCAGTTTAAATTTTTGTTTTATCAATTATTTGTTTTTGCCATTTTTTTATTATTTTAAATCCATTTTGCTTTAATTGATTTTATTTCAGTTTAGTTTAAGTAATTTTAGTATTTCAACTTAAACGTATTTTCAGTAAATACATTTACAACATTTGTAAATTGAAAGTTTTTTTTTTAAGACTTAGGGTTAGTGTTTTTATGTTCATTTCAAGTATCACATCAGAAACGAATAATGAAAAAATCCCTTAATTTGCAAGTTTTTACACTTGCATAAGGCAGTTTTAATTGGACCGATCTTGTTGCACAGCATTTTAAAATTTCTTATGGTTATTTTGCAATGCCTGAGCCCAAGTCTGTCATATTTAGTATTTATGAATAATTGCCTTCCAAAATGTCTTACACGATGTTCATCTTGAAAAGTAATGACCGTATTTTTTGTGTTTTGTCTGCTTGCTTGGAAGTGCAAGTAATTTATTATGTTTGAAAATTAATATATTCAGTGGCTTCTCCTACTTTTCTTAGTGATATTTAGTGCCAGTTTATCAGGTAATGCCGTTTTTGTTCTCTTTGATTCATTGGATGGAAACAGTGCTTTATTTGGAAATGATTTATGTGATATTCCAATTTTGAGCATAAGTTAAATTCACAACTTTAGATGCAAACTGGCAATTAACAATTCTGGCCTAGAAGAGTTCCCAGTTAGGAAGTGTACAAAAAGAAACAAGCATAACATTATCTGGTTGCAGATCTGCAATCCTATTGGTTGCTCCCAACTAATTACTGCTAATTTGCATAAACTTTAGCTTTGCTCAAATTTATTGTATTGCCAATGGATTCTAATGCTTGTGTCACAAAAAAATAAGCCAACTCTTGTTTAAAGAGTCTTCTTTATTGGCTTTGTCACAGAAGCTCCTCTGCAGATCAGAACATCGATGCAAATGTGATAAATGCAAAACTATTGATCTTATGTATCTCAGAACTGTTGGGAAGCTGCTTTCCAGAAATCAGATGGCATGAAACCAGTGTGATTGATGCAACACACAATATTCTTTTTTCTTTTGACCTTGTCATCTACTATAAGAATACCTCAATACAGATTGCATTAATTCCTGTGAGGGAGCACATTTAATTTAACCAGTTGTCATTGACCTGCATGTGAAATTAATGCCTTGCACCGAACCGGAGAAGGACAGATCACAATGTTTCATCAGCGAGATGACGAGGTGGTGTGAGGGAAAGTCAAGATGGCATAGAACATGAACAGGGAGAGAGATACAGGGTGCAAAGAGGGGACACATAAAGGTGCTGATGTGTTCCACAGTCTAAATAGATGGACCTGAGGCTATTTATAAAACCATCTGCAGAAGGGCTCACATAGGCATAGTGAAGGCCAGAGCTGATACAACAGATCTTTAGGATTCATGGAGGGGGTCAGAGGAAGACTGAATGAAGGAATAATCAAAACTAAAATATGCAAGGGAATAACATTAAATGCATGAAATTTAGGTTGCAGACAGTACTAATTGCACATAATTACACAGAATTTAACCATATATGGGCAATATTACACAAGTGGCCGTGCAATATGACTGTATGTTGGCACAACGGTCGAGTGCCTTAGGTAATCACAACGTGCCGATATACAGCCATATCGCATGGCTACGAATGTGATAATGCGTTTATACAACAGTTTGACAGCACAAGTGTGCAAATACATAAGAAACAACAATGGAGTGTCTTTAAAAACCCTCTTTTGTGTGAACTACTTTTTTCCACCATGGATTCAAATCTCAGTTCGACAGTTTAAAAACTGAGCCCAAGCCTCTGTTACTAATTCAAAAATGTCACTTTAGAACTAGTAATAAAGGAACATTGAGTTGCTTCACTGAAAGCTTATTGTATTACTGCATTAAAATCTCACTGAATTATGTGGAGTAGAGTATTATGAGAGCGAGATGGACTGAGCGAGTGTGATTACCTGCATCTGATACAGCATTCATTCTTCAGCTCAATCTCATATTCACAATAAAACATTAGTTTGAATGTCAACTGAAGAAAGCAATATCTTTGTCGTACTATCCTTTCATCTGTTAAGGGCGATTTCCGATGACAGCCGCTCAGTGCATTTGTCACTGCTTCTTACAAGGTGTTGTTGACAGTAAAAATAATTTCCTTGTTTACAACCTCATTTTAGTCCTATTTAATATAAAAGTCTTTTTGTTTACTGCAGACTCACTCATATAAACAGTTTCTTGCCGCCATTTAATGGTGGAATAATGTAACTAAAATCAGCATCACAAACACCCACACATGCCAAATACTATTATTAAATACTACTATTATTTATATAAAATGTTTTATTTATTAAAAAATATTTATAATAGTTTTTTTAATAAACATCAGCCATCATAAAAGTTGCTAGGCGATTCAGTCAAAAGTACAAAGGCAAGATTAAATTTACATCAAATATAATGTGATGAGACTTTCCCTCAGCCAAATCTGTTTGCTCTGGAACAAATAATAGATTAATGAGACCAAAGACTGCCCATTAGATTTACCCAAAATTAATTATATCTCACATTTAATCACTATAGAGACGTCAGAGCCAGTGGCAAATTCCAAAAGAACTGGCCGAGGTAAGGCTGCTCTTGGCGGGTTCATGAGCACTGAAGGTGAAAGAACTGTTGTATAACATAGACATCAAAATTGACAAGTTAATTCCATCAATATTATATCAATGAAAAATATCAAATTCAAATCAATGTTATAAACAAAGTCAAAAGTAATCTAAAAGTAACCAAAACTAATCAGATTATACCTAAAACATGTAATGTGATAGATTATATTACTAACTACAATTTTCAACATGTATTTTGTAACAGACTGCAATATCTAAGTAATCCACCCAGCACTGGTTATGGAAAACTCATGGTGGTCTTGACGGTGCGACAGTGTGGACAGCTGGAAAGTTGGAGACGGCTACACATATCTAAACTGATCCAGTCAATCCCAGAACAACACTAACCTGACACCCGTCCCATTGTACCTGTGTTTGCTTAACATTGCACTGCTCTCGTCCTATTTAGAGCAGAGTGGAGCTGTATTTCAACTAGCCTGCCAATATATCTGCTCTGTTCAAATTATCTGAAGTGTTATAATGCATGAGGTTTGTATAGTTCAGCAACAAATTCTGCATATGCACACGTGGAAGTGCAACTTGAGAAGTGCACATTATAATATTACAACAGACTGACGAAACTAAATGAGTCACCAAAACAAACAAGTTTATTTAAACATGTATAAACAGGTATGCATTGCTATGTACATTAAAACAACTGGTTTGAGGTAGAGACAGTGTTTATGTATTCCACCCACATCTGATTAATCTACACCTCCTTAGTACCTATTTGCCTCTCTACGAGTTGAGTGAATACTTATATGTTGCACCTGAGAAGAACTCTGTTGTGATTGCACTCATTGCAGCTTTGTTGGTTTTAGTGTTACCAGCTCAATATGAGAAACACAGAATTATTGTGGCCAAAGTATTTGAACACTAAGCCATTATTGTATGAAAAAGTGTCTACTTAACCATGTCCAGATACAAAAAAACTTTGCCAATAAAATAATACATGTGTATTGAGCACCAAATCATTATTAGAATGATTTTTAAAGGATCATGTGACAATGAAGACTGGAGTAATGATGCTGGAAATCAAGCTTTTATCTATTATATCAAACTTTTAAACGGTAGTGTATTTATATAATCGTAAATATGATTTCAAAACATATAATTATAATATAATTATTATAATTGTAATATAATTTTTCAGTTAAAGGCACAGTATGTAATTTTTGCTGGCCAAATTCAAAACAAAGAAACAAAGGCGTAGTTTGATGACCGTGACTGAGTGTGTTGAAGCTGTCGTCTTCTTTCCCACAGCCAATGCAATTCAATGGGACTTGGGTAGAAATTACGTTCATGGATGAGCTAATGTATTAAATGTTTATTAAAATCACTGTAGTATACTGTAAGCATAAAGTATACAAGGCAGCAAAATACAGTTGAAGTCAAAAGTTTACATACACCTTGCAGAATCTGCAAAATGTTAATTATTTTACCAAAAAAAAAGGGATCATACAAAACGCATGTTATTGTTTATTTAGTACTGATCTGAATTAGATATTTCACATAAAATACCTTACAGATTATTTGGTTTTTCAGCTTTTTTGTGTATTTGAACCCTTTCCTACAATGACTGTATGATTTTGAGATCCATCTTTTCGCACTGAGGACAACTGAGGGACTCATTTACAACTATTACAGAAGGTTCAAATGCTCACTGATGCTTTAGAAGGAAAAACAATACATTAAGAGCTTTTGAACTTTTGAACAGAATGGAGATGTGTACATTTTTCTTATTTTGGCTAAATATCTTTTTTTTTTCATTTAGTATTGCCCTTCAGAAGCTGCCAAAGATACTTCTGTTCCCCAGAAGACAAAGTATGTTAAATTTACCCTGATCTTCAAATTCCAAAAGTTTACACCCCCAGCTCTTAATGCATCAGTGAGCGTTTGAACCTTCTGTAATAGTTGCATATGAGTCCCTCAGTTGTCCACAGTGTGAAAAGATGGATCTCAAAATCATACAGTCATTGTTGGAAAGTGTTCAAGTACACAAAAAATCTGTGGGACCTTAAGAACTTTTCTGAAGAACAGCGGGCAAACAAGGACAAACAAGGAACAAACAAGAAACTCATGAACAACTATCACTAAACAAAAAAACACAACTGTGGATCATTCAGGTAACAACACAGTATTAAAATACAAGTGTATGTAAACTGTGTCATTTTTATAAATGTGTCTATTATTTTCTCTTGTGGACAACATGTTAATGTCTTTTATGTGAAATTTCTTATTCAGGTCAGTAATAACATGCATTTTGTATGATCCCTCTTATTTTGGTCAAATAATGAACATTTTGCAGATTCTGCAAGGTGTATGTAAACTTTTGACACTGTTCTAGTGGTTTTTGGATATTTTAATTTAAAAAATCTTACATATTGTGCCTTTAAAATTAAAACTGTTGTCTAATGCGATTAGATTATTACTTTTATAATTGTCCAAACACTTTTTGGGGCTAGTGTCCAATTGTCCGCAAAAAGTTCACGTCTGATTGTACATAGTCTACTTACACATCCAGTTACATCTTTTAATGTCTCCAGTTTTATAATAAAACTCTTCTATTCATATAAAAAACTAGTATTGTAAAATATAAACACTATATAAAATCTTGAAAATAAAGTACATCTGTTTATAATATTGCTGTCCTTTATCTCTCCCTCCTTCCCATTATCTCTTTTTCCTCTTCCACCCCTCCTCTCTCATGCATCTTCTTGGCCTCCACTTGTGCCTCCTGTTCTCTCCTCATCTCCTCTTTCTCTGTCTTCAGTAACCAGGGTCCCCCAAGGTACGACAGGATCTCATCAGGCCCAGGGCGAAGCCTGGGCAGCGGGTTCAGCAGCTTTCTCAGCAAGGTGAGAACGAATGAGCTTAAAGAGTCAAACTGTGAGGGCACATCAATTTCAGCCTTATTCTCCTCTCTAAAAATATTTTGTGTCTCCTCTTTCTGTTTCATTTGGTTGAACCAGTCTCTGTACTTGCAGTAGGAAGGATCATCAGAAGTGCTTTCATCCCAGGGGAAGCAGCTTGTCAGCAGGCAGTATATGAGAACCCCCAAGGCCCAGGTATCTAAACTGGGCTCCACAGACATCCAGATGTCCTCCGCTTCTTCCTCTGCGTCGCTGACTCTTTTGGCGTCCTCCACCTCGGGCACACAGAAAGGGGAGTTGTACCAGACAGCACGGACCTCGGTTCCCTGTGCTCGTGTCAGGCCAAAGTCACCCAGCTTGACCCAGCGACAAGCACGGTCACACAAAAAGATGTTCTCTGGCTTAATGTCACGGTGCACAAAGCCAAGAGAATGGAGATGAGACACCGCACCACTCAACTGAGACATCACACGCTGGGAGCACTCCTCACTCAATCCCTCCTGCAGAAAAACAGAGAGAGATTGCTTTTATATATATCGATTTTATACTACTACTAATAAATAAAATTAGTATATTATTAATATGTGACCCTGGACCACAAAACCAGTCATTTGAAATGAATGAAAATGATAATAATAGTAATTAAAATAATTATTATTACTAGATTGAATATTATTTATTTATTCCACCTTATTTAGTATTTTTTGTATTATTAATATTTGTATATTTTTATTTTAGTTTTATTATTACATTATATACATAATATTGTTTGTTTACTGGTTGATTTTTTATCTTTATTCCAATTTCTAACCTTATTTTCCCATTTTCATTAATATTGTTATTCATATTTGTTTATATGAATGTATTCTTATTCTTATTATTCTTATTATTACATTTAATATTTATTTAATTATTTCTATTTCTGGGATGTTATTTTATCCTTTTTGTCAATAATATTTTTTAATTGCGGTTTTATTGATTTATTTATTTATATATTTATTTATTTATGCCACTTTACCTACCCTTGTTCGGTATTATTCATATTTGTATATTTTCATATATTATTATTATTATTAACATTATACACAATATTGTTTATTTATTTGTTTATTTATTTATCTTAATTTCTAACACCTTATTTCCAGTTTTTTATTAAAATTGTTATTCATATTTGTTTATAAGAACGATATATTATTATTATTATTATTATTATTATTATTATTACATTGAATATTTATTTATTATTTTTTCTTTAGAAAAATATTTTTTCCGTATTTTTTCCTTTTTCAATAATATTTTTATTGCGGTTTTATGTATTTATTAGTGGTGGGCCGTTATCGGCGTTAACGTGCTGCGTTAACGTGAAACTCTTATCGCGCGATAAAAAAAATATCGCCGTTAATCTATTCTCAAATTTGGGTTGGGAGCTGGGTCTAAACTATGCAAGCTATGATGACTTTCACCTTGATAGTTTAATGCGGATGTATACCGAAGACTATAGAATATGGTCGCGCGTTTAAGTCTCCTCCGCCAAAACACAGACGGGATCGTGTCGTCCTCCATTCATTAAAACCGAATCTACTATAGCGAAATGCCACGTAAATTCGTCGTTTTTTGGATTCATAAATCAAATGTTGGTCAGTCACTTAATTCAAATCGCGATATGGACTAGTGTATGTGAAACCTGAAATGCAAAAAGACCGTTTTAATATGAATCCGATATGTTCCGTTTGCCTAGCTGTATGTATGCATTGCGGAGACGAGCTTTTACTACACGCATACTGAAACACACGTGACGCTCCCGGTAATTTTTGGCATTTTCATCTCACATGAACAGATAAACTCAATCTCCCAAACTGCTGTGAGTGTCACTTTTAACGTTTCATTTGAGAAAACTAGCATCATATCATACTGTATGACACAGAAACTTCACGGCAACCTGTCAAAATAAAAGTACGGTGTAACATGTAATGGGCTGGGTAGGTGTTTACGTTAAAAAAAACACAATCTAATAGGTAGAAAAAAATAATTTCATTGTTAGTTAGTTAGTAAACACAAGTACATCTAATTGAACATAATTTATTTTCATCAACAAATTATCATAGAACAGCTTTATGAGCTTTATGATCCATTCTCAAAGACTTTAAGTCATTATTTGGGTAGCACACATATTCTGAATGCCTTCAGCAGAATTCAAATTAGCCATTTTAATCTAGATTAATCTAGATTAATTCCAAGATTTAATCTAGATTAATCTAGATTAAAAAAATTAATCTATGCCCACCCCTAGTATTTATTTATGCAACCTTATTTACGCTTGTTCGGTATTATTCATATTTGTATATTTTCATATATTATTATTATTATTATCATTGTACATGATATTGTTTATTTATTTGTTGACTTATTTATTTTTATTCACATTTTAATATCTTATTTTCTCTTTCATTTATTTTGTATATGTCCGTTTATTATTATTATTGTTGATGTTGTTGTTACGTTGAATATTTATATTCATCTGGCATCTTATTTTTATTAATTTATGCCACTTTTTTCTCTTTTTAATTAATATTATTTATTTACTATTTGTATATTTGTATGTATTATTATTATTTTTTATCATGTAGAATAATTATATATTAATATATTTTTTCCATTTTAAAAGTAATCTTGTTATTGCAGTTATGTTTGCTTGCTTTCCCTTATTCACTCCTTTTTTTCAGTGTTATTGTTATTGCTATTTGTTTATTTGTTGTTATATTGATTATTTATTTAAGCATTTCTGGTACCTTATTTCATTTATGCGATATTTATTTATTTATTTTCCTTTTAATTCATTTGTTCTGTGTATGGATGCTCTGCCAATATTATTTGTATGACATTCATTCTAATACAGTACTGAAGAAATGGAAAGAGTGATGAGAGAACAGAAAGTCTGTGTGTTCTGTATTTAATCTGCTCTTCAGTGGGACACTAAGTACTACTATTAACAGCATTAATGTATCATGCCTGATGATAGATACTGTTGTTTTTGGCAGGACAGTGAGAACAGTGAGTGAGGATATCAGACAACATGTACGTGCCTGCATAATCAAAGATATGTTGTTCCCTAGACAGACGTCACTACAAAAAATGCTCCAATCATCATGCATGCATCGTCATAATTTCAGTTACAGCCCTAGATCCGGCCTGTCGTCAGAGAGGGACAGCCTGGATGTGATTGACCTGGAGGAGCCACTATAAGGTTGTGTAAGGGTCATCCAATTCTCTTCTAAACAACTTTTGTAAAATGTGATATTAAACTCAGCTAAGTCTACTGACCTCTGACACAATAACATCATACAGGTCACCATAAAGACCGGCCTCCTGCGCAAAGACGTAGTGAGAAGGTGTGGAGTAGAAGATGCCCAGAGCCCGCGTTAGAGAAGGATGTGTGCAGTAGGAGACGGAGAGATTGTATTCACGGAGGAAAGCTTGGAGGGTGGTGGAGCGACGGGGGAAGAACTTCAGAGCCATCGGGGTTCCTGGGAGTTCAGAGATTGCTAAAGTAAGCAGTGCTTCATTTACACATATTCAGTACACCCTGTCTTGTTTGTCACAGTGCTATTAATCTAGAGCTCAACATGAACAAAACAGGTGACCACAAAACAACCCACCTCTCTTCTGATGCACGGCCAGCATCACTTTGCCATACGACCCCTCTCCCAGCTTTTTGATGAGCTTGAAATGCTCGGATGTCACCAGTGATGTCATGGACTGAGCCGTGAGGTAGCACAGCTCATCCAGTTCTCTAGATGCAGTCTGACAACAAAACAACAGCAACATTTGCACTTTAATCATACAATCCTGTGTAAAGCCTCCACTTTAAAACCTTGACATACACCAAAAATAAAATTCTGATAATTCTTTTCATGTTCTGATAATTAGTTTTCATGTTATAACTGATAAATGCTTTATTATTAAAATCTGATACATTTTTATTTTTATTTATAAATCAAACACCAATCATTTTAAGTGCTGCTACGGTTAAATAGGCAACACTTTATAATATAGGCTACTGTATGAAAAATGGACAGGCCTACTGTATATTATTAGAGCTGGGTAAATGTGACCCTGGACAACAAAACCAGTCATAAGGTTAAATTTTACAAAACTGAGATGTATGCAAGCTCAATAAATAAGCTTTCTATTGATATATGGTTTGTTAGGATAGGACAATATTTGGCCGAGATACAACTATTTGAAAATCTGGAATCTGAGGGTGCAAAAAAATCAAAATACTGAGAAAATCACCTTTAAAGTTCTCCAAATTAAGTTCTTAACAATGCATATTACTAATCAAAAAATACATTTTGATATATTTATAGTAGGAATTTTACAAAAAATCTTCATGGAACATGATCTTTACTTAATTTCCTAATGATTTTTGGCATAAAAGAAAAATCAATAATTTTGACCCATACCATGTATTTTT
Organism: Garra rufa; assembly: GCF_049309525.1. Taxonomy (NCBI): domain Eukaryota; kingdom Metazoa; phylum Chordata; class Actinopteri; order Cypriniformes; family Cyprinidae; genus Garra; species Garra rufa. The sequence continues at coordinate 26,458,074 of NC_133369.1, forward strand.
GGCTATTGCTACAAATATACCCCAGCGACTTAAGACTGGTTTTGTGGTCCAGGGTCACAAATAATATCGATTTCTCCATAATAATAGGTTATATTTTTTACGAAACGCTATTGGTTCTTAAATCCCAAGAATCTATTAATCTGTTTTCAGTTAAGGAACATAGCATTGTTGAGCACCTCACATCCAATAAATCACAATAAGTGTTCTCTGTTACTTTTGATATGAAACAATGTTTCAGATTTCAAATTCTTTGAATTTTATTAAAATATTCAAAAAATAAATGCCGTTTTGGCGCTGTTTAATATGGAGTGACAGATCGCTGTAGCTGTAGCACCTCATGCTGCTTTCCAAGCAGGTTTTTGAGCACGTAAATCAAGATTTCAAAACACGACTCACGACTTTGTAGCGTACAGGCAAGTCATGCCAAAGTGCCTGAGTGCATTTGTTATTATTATATTATTATTAATTTGACTGCAATGCTATATTGTCCTAAAATCTATTTTTTAACCGTGTATCACTTGCATAAACACCGCACTTGTAGGGGCTGCCATTGTTGTTTCGCGGGCTATGTGACGCCAGAACTCAGAACTAGTACGAGTTCACGGGTGGGAAGTCATGGGTTTGACTGCCATTCCAGTGCACTTTCACAGGTAGAAGGTTGGAAAAACACGGGTAACGGGTTGCCTGGAACGCGGCATCAGTTCAAGAGAAACGCTGTGAAACGCACGTAAGCATACCATATCCTCCGCTTTAAAGGTTGTATCAGCGATTTCTAGCCAGAAACATAAAGTGTCAAATTCAGCTGACCTTTCATCACGATCCGCTCGCTGCCTGCCCCATAAATTGTCTGTGAAAAAAACGCGTCTCTCTGGTCAGCCTAGGGTCCGAGATATGCCAAAAAAACAATCGGCACTACCAACCTTTCCACAGATAAACAAACAGTGTTCCAACCAATCAGCGTCAGGGGTTTGGTGTTGTGGACTTTCGCTCCGCCTCCCTCACATCCCAGCACCAGTAGGAAAGTCCACAACACCAAACCCCTGATGCTGATTGGTTGGAACACTGTTTGTTTATCTGTGGTAGGTTGGTAGTGCCGATTGTTTTTTTGGCATTTCACGAGTTCGCCCTTACATCTAATCTGCTTGAGCAAGTATTAAGCATATTTTGGCGTGCTGTCCGGGGGAAGGGTTCCGGCCGGAATACAGGCCGGACCCAGAGAACTCCCCCTGCTAGTGTAGGATAGAAACAGATTAGAAGTGGGGAGTAGGGGTGGAGGAGGGATGCCAAGAAACTGTCGCTGGATGGAGGTAAGACGGCTGGTAATATATAGAGGATGCGCTGATTGAATGATTGGTTAAACAGGTTGCACCTGTGCCGAATGGGTTGATTATCTGATCGTGCTCCTCCTGAACCTTGTTTAATCAAACATCATATCTCAGACTCTAGGCTGACCAGAGAGACGCGGTTTTTTCACAGACAATTTATGGGGCAGGCAGCGAGCGGATCGTGAAGAAAGGTCAGCTGAAATTGACACTTTATGTTTTAGGCTAGAAATCGCTGATACAACCTTTAATATAAAATCAGTTTCAGCATGAAATAAACATGAATAAACAACCGAAGGTATGTTAAAAGAAAGACTATAACTTACCAAAATCATATCTTATCTCATGTAATCGCTCAGTCAGTCTTTCAACCGACATCAGTATATAAGATTATAAACAATGTCACACAACGTTACATTTACCTCAGAAAAAACCTAAGCTGTTCTGTGACCATAAACTCATCAGTTAGAAAAATCAACTCTAGAGAGAAAAATTTCGGTAAATATGCACCGTATAACATGTTTCATATTTCATATAATTTTTTCCTGTTCTTCAGTGTTTATGAGTTTATGAGTAAATCTGTCAAGGTTTTACGACAGCCACCTTTTGAATGTTTATATTTCAAAAAACGAATTGGAGTAAAAATATAATTATGTAATTGTAACTTTATTATTATAAAAACTTAATTGTGTGTAATTGAAGGGTTTGTATAGAAATGAGAAATTCTTGAGAAAATTGGGCATGTACTGATATCCGAAATAATATTGAATCGGAAATTGAATCGAATTGCAAGCTTGTGAATCCGAATCCGAATCCAAATCGAATTAAATCGTGAAATTTGTGTCAAAACCCAGCTCTAATGTACAATCTGCAAAATGTTCATTCTTTTACCAAAATAAGAGAAATCATAAAACAAAATGCATGGTATTTGTTATTTAGTACTGACCTGAATAAGATATTTCACATGTTTACATAAAGTCCTTGTGACCCTGTTTACTTACAGGGTCACAAGGACTGATTGTTACCTGAATGATCCACAGCTGGGGTTTTTGTTGTTGTTGTTGTTGTTTAGTAATAGCTGTTCATGAGTCACTTGTTTGTCCTGAACAGTTAAACTGCTTGTTGTTCTTCAGAAAAATCCTTCAGGTTCCACAAATTCTTTGGTTTTTCGGCATTTTTGTGTTATTTGAATCCTTTCCAACAATGACTGTATGATTTTGAGATCCATCTTTTAACACTGAGGACAACTGAGAAACTCATATGCAACTATTACAGAAGGTTTAAATGCTCACTGATGCTTCAGAAAAAAAACCCACACTGCATTAAGAGCCTTAAGAGCCAGGGGTGAAAACTTTTAGAATGTGAAGATCAGGGTAAATGTAACTTATTTATTCTTCTGGGAAACATGTAAGTATTTTCTGTAGCTTCTGGAGGGCAGTACTAAATAAAAAAAATATGATATTTAGGCAAAATAAGAAAAATGTACACATCTTTGTTCTGTTCAAAAGTTTATATCCCCTGGCTACTTTTTTCTCTTGTGATCTTATTCAGGTCAGTACTATAATAACATGCATTTTTAAAATAATTACCATTTTGCAGATTCTGCAAGGTGTATTTAACTTTTGACTTCAACCTTTTAACCAGTATAATAATAAAAACAGCTGACTGTGCATTATTCTCATAACATGACTGCTTACCAAATAACCAAATAAAAAAATAGCCTTGAAATGAAAGAAAAGGGAGCTAGCATTGCTAATTAGGAAACTTGTTACTTGAGACAACACTCAGTTACACAAAAATTCACAATTATGCAATAAAATGTCATCTAAGTATTCCAGAAAGCTGTGTAATAATAATAGCTGAACTTCCCATCTGTCAGTTCTATCACCAGCCTTCACTATTATGCCAGACAGAGAATAGTGAAACAATACCATGAGCCCATTAACACCTTGACGGCCCTGAAATAGCTCGGGTGTATATTACAAGTGTGTTTTGCATAACACAAAGCAAGCAGCTCATGTTTACATTACACCCTATACGTTTATAAGGGACATTTGTTGATTAAAGTTCCTAGAAGTGTGCGTCACACCTGTCCTGTGTGCGTCTGTGTTCATGTTTTTGCTATGTCAGTCTATGGAATTTTTATTAACACCATACAGCTGAGGAGCTGCAACATGTATTCCCAGCACCATCAAAGAACGTATACTTGTGTGGTATTCAATTACGACTTTATACATCTGTTATGTATGTCTAGTGGAGTGGTTGTATGAGTGCGTTGCTAGGCACTGAGAACAGAACCACCAAAGCAGCCTTTATCTTACTGATAGACGTCTCTGGCAGTGGCCTTTAATAAGCTGCCAGGAGTGGACGTGCAGCCTCTAGCTTGTTACATTTTCCATGTAACCCTCATGTGTGTAAAGTACAGTAAGATTGATGTTGATTTAAAACTGAAAAAAATAATAATAATAATGTAATATTATTATTAACATTATACATAATATTGTTTTTTTGCACCTTATTTACCCTTGTTCAATATTATTACTGTCTATATTTTAATGTATTATTATTATTATTATTATTAACATTACACATAATAACATAATTCATTTGTTGACTTATTTATTTTGATTACAATTTTCACCTTATTTTCCCGTTTTCATTAATGTTGTTACTGATATCATTGTCAGTATATTTATTATTATTATTATTAATATTATTAATGTATTTATTTATTTCCATTTCTGCCATCTTTTTTCTCGTTCTATTTATTTATTTATTTACCTGTGTTCAGTATTATTACTGTGTATTTGTTCTCTTTTTATTTATTATTACTGTGTATTTGTTCTCTTTTTATTTATTTATTCAATAATTCCACCTTATTTACCCTTGTTAAATATTACTACTGTGTATATTTACATGTATTATTATTATTTTACATTTTTTATTTCAATTTCTTCCTTTTTTAATCTTTCTATTTATTTTCTTTATTTTTTAATTCCACCTAATTTACCTTTGTTCAAAAGTATTACAGTTTATATTTTCATGTAATATAATAATAATAATAATAATAATAATAATAATAATTATTATTAAAATTACACATCATATAGTTTTTTCATTTGTTGACTTATTCATTGTTATTTCAATTTCTAACACCTTATTTTCCTTTTTTTATTAATATTGTAATTGATATAATTATCTATCAATATAATAATAATAATTATTATTTATGTGTTTATTTATTTTCATTTTATCATCTTTTTTTCCGTTTTATTTATTTATTTATTCATTTCACATTATGTACCTGTCACAGTTCTGTCTGTCTTGTCATTGGTTTTTCCCATTTGTCTTCCCCCCGTTGATCTGTCATTTGGTTTAGCCTTCGTCACCGTCATCTGTTACACCTGTGTTTTATTATCAGTCATCAATGTCACCTGTGTTTCTTGATTAGTTTGTCTTTAAGAGTCTGTCTTTGAGTTCAGTGTATTGTCGGTCCTTAACGTTTTGATGTGTGTGAAAGCTCTTCGTGTTCCTGCTTTGTTCCTCTTGGAGAATTATATTAAATATATTGTATTTGTGAATATCGTCTATCGTCTCGTCTAGTCCTGCATACACCCATGACAGAAGGACCGACCTAAACAGTTCCCCAGCGTGTTTCCCCTGCTTTATTTTTCGTTTTTCTCAGTGTTTATTTTTTGGTTTTTATCATGGACCCTGCTGTGAGCATCATTCTCCTGGAGCAGGGGGATCGCTCTCTCGAGGACTACACCAGAGACTTCGTCCACCTCGTGCCTTACACGCACTACCCGGACTACTGCCTCTGTACCTTCTTCCGTAAGGGACTGAACAACACCATCAAGAGGCAGTTGTCCGGGGAAGGTCCTCGAGAGAGCATCGCTGATTTCATCGTGTGGGTGCTGGTGTCCAGCAGATCTTCGTCGAACGCGGAGGACGACACCAGCCCCACACCTGACCCAGAACCCAGCCCAACATCACCCCGACAAGCGGAGTTGCAGCCCGAGCCCACCGACGATGGAGAGCCAGAGCCAAGAGCGACAGAGCCAGAGCCGGACACATCGGACCAGGTGCGAGAGCCGACTGCAACATCCGTGACGGTGGAGTATGACGTGGAGCTAGAGAGGGCTACAGAGAGCCCTGCCCACTGCACCACCGCTGAGGGTGAGCTTGGATCTATTTCTGGGGATTTAATAGACTTCTTCTCGGATCTTGCCCAAGATAACTCTGGTAACTTAATTGACTTTGATATGGAAATATCCGTCTGTCCTGTCTGCCTTGAATTCCCACCCACCCACCCTCTGTCTTCTGATGCCATGTTTGTCTGGCCGCCGCTGTCCCCTGACAGCCCCTCAGCTCACCCTCAGCCCACCACCTGTGCAGTGGGCTCGCCGCGGGACTGCCAGCTTCCATCGGCGTCTCGGCTGGAGGATTCCTCAGCTCCGCCTCCAGCCTCCGAGTCCTGGACTCCGCCTCGGCCCTTCGACCCCGCGGTTCCACCACGGCTCTCGACGCCCTCCTCTACACCGTCACCCGTCGATCCACCAGCTCCACCGGGCTCCATCGTCTTTCCGGCTCCGCCCTGGTCAGTCGTCACCCCATCGGCTCCTCAGGACTCTGCTCCTCCAGCTGTGCCTCGTCGCGCCGTCCCACCGGCTCCTTGGGACTCCTCCTTCCTGCGGGCACAGCCTCCATCCTCTGTCGCTCTGGCTCCGCCGCGGATCTCCGGGACTCCGCCTCCGCCTCGGGCGCCAGAGCCTGTTCCACCTTGGCCCTCCGGATCCTCGGCGTCACCCCGGATCATCGGCTCTCCGTCTCCGCCTCGGGCTCCTCCTCCATCTGCTCCGCCTCTGTCGGTCGGCCCCATGGAGTCGGCGGTCCTTCCTCCACCATGGCTCCTCCCTCCGTCGGCTCCACCGTGGGCCGTCATCATGGCTGTGGTCTGGGTCCTGTGGATTTCCTCCTGCTCCAGGTCCCTCCTGTGTCTTCCCTGGCTCCTCCCTCCGTCGTCGCCCCCATGGACTGTCTTCTGTGTTACCTGGACTTTTGTTCTGGTCCTCCTCCGGGGGTTGCGTCCTCCGCCGGAGCCCCCTCCCTCATTGACTTTGGTTTCCTCGTTTTCCGCCCCTCTCGTTTTTTTTTTTCCACGGCGCGAGGACGCGCCTTTCCGGAGGGGGGCGTAATGTCACAGTTCTGTCTGTCTTGTCATTGGTTTTTCCCATTTGTCTTCCCCCCGTTGATCTGTCATTTGGTTTAGCCTTCGTCACCGTCATCTGTTACACCTGTGTTTTATTATCAGTCATCAATGTCACCTGTGTTTCTTGATTAGTTTGTCTTTAAGAGTCTGTCTTTGAGTTCAGTGTATTGTCGGTCCTTAACGTTTTGATGTGTGTGAAAGCTCTTCGTGTTCCTGCTTTGTTCCTCTTGGAGAATTATATTAAATATATTGTATTTGTGAATATCGTCTATCGTCTCGTCTAGTCCTGCATACACCCATGACAGTACCCATGTTTAAAATTATTACTGTGTATATTTTCATGTATTATTATTATTTATTTATTTTCATGTTTTATTTTTTTTTTTAATTCCACCTTACCCTTCAATATTATATTGTATACATTTTCATCTAATATTATTATTATTGTCTATTTTTTAGTACATTTTTTATTACTTTTTTATTCTCTGATGAATAGAAATTTCAAAAGAACAGAATTTATTTAAAATAGAAATATTTGAAAACAGATGTCTTCACTGTCACATTTAATGTAATAATTTTAATGTGTCCTTATTTTAAATATGTGTTTTTAACCAAAGTTTTAAATGTGTATTACAGTTTTCACAAAAATAATAAGCAGCAAAAATTGATAATAATAAGAAATGTTTCTTCAGCACAAAATCAGCATATTAAAATAGTTTCCAAAGGATCATGTGACAAGTAGTTGCTAAAAATTCAGCTTTGCCATCACAGGAATACATTTCATTTTAAAATATAATAAAAATGAATATATTAAAAATAAAGTTGTAATAATAATATTTCACAGTGCTATTTATTTATTTATTTATTTGAATAAATGCAGCTTGGTAAGCAAAACATTAAAAATCTTTTCCCATTTAATTGCAGTGACGACCTTTTTCACTTTTGATATTCAAAATGAATTTGAATGGTTTATCAGTGACATGCAATAGGATATGTGCAGTATGTGCTTGGAGAACGGCTGGAACGCTTAATATTAGCCACAGGTGTATAGCACAGCTTTAACGGATTTAGCAGGATAAACCTGAAATGTTGTTTAGTCATGATTTACTTAAAGCTGCCATTCAAAAACAACCCATTAGTGAATTTATCAATGAACCATTTCATTTGTTATATATTAAAAATGACATGTGGTGGTTTGTAAACGGTGGCTTATAATCATGCCTATAGCATTTCAGGTTTTGTCCTGTTAAATCCTACATGCATGTTTGTGTGTGTTATTCTTATACATATTATGTATTCATTTCTAGTAACACATATGTACTTGTTAATGTGTGTTGTTATGAAATGGAGCAGTATTTGACTCACAGTCATTGTCCAACGCTGCAGGTCTTTCAGGAAGTCTCGGAAACAGTCAGTTTCTCTCTCACTGTCTCTTTCCCATCTGCACAGGACTGAGATCTGAGTCAAACTGTCTGTTGGTCGTTATCAACATACAACTGAGATCGGCAAGCAGTTAATCAGATGTCACACTGCAAGTGTCCGTGCCACTGAGTATTTTTATATCTGTGCTCTCTCTCTCTCTCTTGATCCTCAATGAGTCTGTCGGCCTTCACTCATGCTTACCACCTTCCCCGCTCTCTCTCTCTCTCTCTCTTGCTCTGCCTTTTTCCCTCCAAAATTCCTCTGGTTGTTTCCATCCCAAATAGCCATGTACTACAACAGTGAGGTATGCAGCCCCTTCCCAGACGTCTCACACTCTGTCTTTTTTCTTGTACATCAGTAAAGCGTCCCAACGTGTTCCACCTGTCAGTCAGTTTATCTGCAACACTTTATTAAGTCCCTGCTGTTCCCTGCAGTATCTTTCCTAATCCTCCTCTCTCTCTCTCTCTTGATCTCCCCTCTTCCTACTAGCACTATCACTTTCCTACTTACTAAATTCCTCCTACTGTTCAGAACAGCAGCTCTAGTCAGCAGCTCTGCAGGATCAAGTGAGATTGAAAAAGATAACCAGACATTTACAGTTTTGAGATCTAATTACTACTGAGGTCTTGGCTAAGACATCAACACAGTGAAATTGCATAATGTCCATTTTAGGAAGTATTTAATACTACACAGTCCATTAGCGGAAATGCATCCTAGTGTAATCAATTTCCTTGTTTGGTCACACACTTTTTTTATTCATGAGAACAGCTGAAAGTTTTTAATATTGTTTAAAAATGACTATATGGCTGGCTTAAAATAAATCCAAAATAAGTAAATTAAAATCATTATTAACATGATTATTATAAGCAATTATTTTTTTAATGAATTATTATTTATTCAATTTATTAATAAATGTTGATTTATTGAACGTTTTAATACATGTTAAGTTCCAACATATTTTGGATTCATTTTAGGCAAGATAATAATTAATAATTAAATAACAATTAATATAATAAATAATGATAGTACATAAAAATACCCAGAAGGTTAGGTTGAATATTTAATCTACAAAATAATAAGCTGCTGGTTTAAATTATTGTTTGGATGGATTTTTATTTCTTTTTAATAAAAATAACATTTTATTTAATTATTATTTATTCATTACATATTTATTTATTTATTTATTTATTTATTTTTAACAAGGTGTCAGTGGAATGCTGCATTTATTTGATCAAAAGTACAGTCATATTCTGAAATATCTTTACAATGTAAAAGAACTGTTTTCTATTTAAATATACTTTAAAATGTAATTGATTCCTTTGATGGCAAATCTGATTCTGCATTTATTTGATCATAAATAAATACAGTAATATTCTGAAATATTATTACAATTTAAAAGAACTGTTTTCTATTTAAATATATATTTTTAAATGTGATTTGTTCCTTTGATGGCAAATCTGATTCTGCATTTATTTGATCAAAAATACAGTAATATTCTGAAATATGTGTACAATTTAAAAGAACAGTTTTTTATTAAAATATATATCAAAATTAATTTATTCCTTTGATGGCAAATAAGATACTACGGAGCCCCTTACGTCACCTGTAGAAGAAAAATAATTAATCCGTGGGGACGGTTTTGCAATTCGTTCCCTCAGTTTATAAACCGTACTCACGAATTCTTAAACTGTTCCCTCGGTTTAACAAGTCGTGCCCACGGATTAACAAACCGTACCCACGAATTTCCAATCCGTGCGCTCAGATTTTGTAAACCGTACCCTCGGATTTTGAATCCGTACCCACAAATTCATAATCCGTGCACACGCTTTAGCAATCCGTTCCCACGGTTTGTAAACTGTACTCACGGATTTGTGGCCCCGCCCCAGGCCACCTGTTTAGGTGCGGGATGCATTGTATTGCATTTATTAAACTGTATTTCTCATAGTAGGCATGAGACTATGCAACACTGACAAAACAGAGTTTTTAGCGTTTATTTTATATTAAAGCTTTGCTTTATTTCATAATATTTTATCAGAATATGAAATTGCCTGAATTTTCTAAAAAACAATAGAGTTTGGAGAGGGGATGGTAAAAAGCAATACAAAACAAATAATGTACAGGTTATGTTGTCATTACTTTGCTCTCAAACTAAATGCAATGTAATATATTACATATTTAATAATTACATTAACAGTGAAGCATGCATCTAACTCTGGGTGAAAAGCTTATCATAAAATCGCCAAAATGAGTCTACATGTTAAGAATGAATAGTACACAAACACATTTGTGCACTCATTTATTTAGCCTATAAATTAAAATAATAATAATAATAAAATAATAATAATAAAAATAATAATTACTATTTTAAGTATTATGATGTAAACAGCTTATACTACTGTTTCAGCTATTAAAATAGTTCAGTTTTGCATGTAATGACAAAGTGATTGTATTTCGTTTCGTTTTTTATTAAGTTAATTTAGAAAAACGTTTGGAGCATTTTTTGTTCGTTCAATATAAGTTTTCGTTTTTTTAAAGTAACAACCAAGCAGCCAGCGGTGGACAGTGAGTTGATCATAGCATGTGTTTGATCAATTTTGCCTTCTCAAATCATCACGACTTGCCAACAATAAAATCTATAGGCCAAGTATAAAACAATGTTAATTTCAACAATAAACTAATATAAATGTGTATATATTTACCGCCTGTGTTTTATCCTATTGTCAATTAATGTAAAATAAACACTAAAAAATACTATTTTTTGTTTTCTGAGTCAGTGTTGCAAGGATGAAGTTGTTGATCCTGACTGACCATTTCCTATTTAGACGTGCCTTTAGAGAGAAATTAATCTTTACAGACTACATAATGAAAGAGTTTCTGTTTTCGAGTTGTTTTATTATTTCATTAAGTAATAATTTAAAGCATTCTATATATACACCTGTAATTGTCTGTGAGGTATGTATTCGCTGAGAAACGCTCCTGTTGAGATGACAGAAAGGGCATCATGATTGTTTTTTGTTTTGTTGATATTGTGATAGTAAAAGTAGTAAAAGTAGACCCTTTACAGTTCCAAATGATGTATTACTTTGACCTAAAATGGCGAAATATTTTAAATTGTTTCCACTGCAAAAATGCAAGTGATTGCGCTGGCGCCTTTATGTCCTGCAAAGCGGCTTAGCTTCCACTCTCCGCACCAACGATTGCATATGTGCCTAATAACACACATTTATATTATTTTAACGATGAAATTACATTGTTTTATACTTTAACTTTTTTAAGACTATATCTATATTTATTTTAGGCAAGTTGTGATTATTTGATAAGTCAAAATTGATCAAACACGATCAACTCACTGTCTGCCACTGGTCGCCTGATCCTTACTTTAAAAATTAAAAACTTATATTTAAGGAACAAAAAATGCTCCAAACCTTTTTTCTAAATTAACTTAATAAAAAAATGAAACAAAATATAGTCACTTTGCCATTACATACAAAACAGAACTATTTTAATAGCTGAAAGAGTAGTATGCACTGTTTCGGGGAGAAGGTGCTCTGTGACAGTAAATAATACTGATAATAGTCATTATTATAATTATTATTTTAATTTGTAGACTAAATAAATCTGTAACAGGGAGTCAGACTGAGACGTGCGGATCCATTCGCAGCATTTATTAGGTAACACAAAACAAACAAACACAAAGGGGCAGGCAGAAATCGTCGTCAAAAAACAGGCAGAAAGGTCGGGGCTGGCAGCGAGAATCAAACACGGGAGGGAGTCCAGGAATCAAACACATGGGAAAACAAACACGGGAAGAAACGCTCAGAATTACGACCATGAGGAACAATAAGACTTCGCAAGGTGGCTGTGTGTGTGAGAAGCTTAAATGCAGTCAGTGTGATGAGGTGCAGCTGTGAGTGGTAATCAGTGCAGTGAGAAACAAGGAGCAGGTGAATGCAGTGATGAGTGCAGTGGCTTGTGGGGAATGAAGTCCATGATGTGTAGTGCAAGAGTTAATGATGACAAGACGACCAATACGTGACAGAGCCCCTCCCCAAGGAGCGGCTTCCAGACGCTCTAACCACCTAATACAACCTGGAGGGTGGTGGAGCGGAGGCGGAACAGGGGGAGGGATGGAGGGCCAGGTCCATGTGGGGGTAATGGAGCTATGGACTGAGGCGGAGCCGACGGAGGGAGAAGCCATGGTGGAGGAAGGGTTGGCTCCTCCATGGGGCCGACCGACGGAGGTGGAGCCGGTGGAGCCCGAGGCGGAACCGGAGAGTCGATGGTCCTAGGTGACACCGAGGATCCGGAGGGCCAATGCGGAACCCAAGGCTCTGGTGACCCCGGCGGAGATGGAGGTCCGGAGGTACGCAGCGGAGCCGGAGTGACAGAGGATCGAGGCTGTGCCCATGGGAGGGAGGAGGTCCACAGAGCCGGCAGGACGGAGTGACGAGGCGCAGCCGGAGGAGTAGAGTCCAGAGGCGATGGTGGGGCGACGACTGACCGGGGCGGAGCCGGAGAGACGATGGAGCCCGGAGGAGCTGGTGGGCCGACGGCCGACAACGGAGACGAGGGAGCACAGAGCCGGGGTGGAGCCGCAAGGTCGGAGGGCCGAGGTGGAGTCCAGGACTCTGAGACTGGAGGTGATGGTGAGGGATCCCTCAGTCTGGACACTGATGGAGACTGGCAGTCCCAAGGCAAGTCCTCTGCACCGAAGGTGGGATGTGGGTGAGCAGAGGGACTGTCAGGAGACAGAGGTGGCGGGACTGGAGCAGCAGGGAGGGTGGGTGGGAACCCACACAGTCCATGCATGGCCTCCGTGACCAGAACCGGGCAGACAGGAATCTCAGGACGACTGGACGGAACCAGCGGAGGCTCTGGAAGGCTGGGCTGAACCAGCGGAGGCTCTGGAAGGCTGGGCTGAACCAGCGGAGGCTCTGGAAGGCTGGGCTGAACCAGCGGAGGCTCTGGAAGGCTGGGCTGAACCAGCGGAGGCTCTGGAAGGCTGGGCTGAACCAGCGGAGGCTCTGGAAGGCTGGGCGGAACCAGCGGAGGCTCTGGAAGGCTGGGCGAAACCAGCGGAGGCTCTGGAAGGCCGGGCGGAACCAGCGGAGGCTCTGGAAGGCTGGGCGGAACCAGCGGAGGCTCTGGAAGGCCGGGCGGAACCAGCGGAGGCTCTTGAAGGCCGGGCGGAACCAGCAGAGGCTCTGGAAGGCCGGGCGGAACCAGCGGAGGCTCTTGAAGACCGGGCGGAACCAGCGGAGGCTCTGGGAAGGCGGCCATCTTGCAAACAGGCTCTGGAAGGGCGGCCATCTTGCGAACAGACTCTAGAAGGGAGGTCATCTTGTGAAAAGACTCTAGAAGGGAGGCCATCTTGTTTACAGACTCATGCGAGGCAGCCATCTTGGCCGGGAACTCAGGAACAGAAGCCATCCTGGCAACAGGCTCAGGAAGGGCGGCCATATTGTGAACAGGCTCGGGGTTGGCGTGAGCAGGCTCTGGGCGAGCGGTCACTGGAGGGCGCTCTGGCGGCGGAGACTCTGACTTGGCGGTAGCCATCTTGTGCTGTGGCTCAACCTCACCCACAGTAAACGGAGAGCCACACAACAAAAGAGCCAGATCCATGTAATAGTGCAGAGTCCAGTCTGGTTCAAAATTTGGCATGTGGGAAGCCAATGGCTCTGAGAGTCCTCCACGAAAAAAAATCATAAGACAAGTCTCATCCATTGAAGACAGATTTGCCAATTCAATGAAGGCCATGACAAAATCCTCAATTGTCCGCTCACCCTGCTTGAGCAGCATGATCTGTACCATTGGATTCATGCTGGAACCGGATGACACCATAAAGCCGCTGGATCCTTGTGTGTGGCGAAGTCTTCTGTAACAGGGAGTCAGACTGAGACGTGCGGATCCATTCGCAGCATTTATTAGGTAACACAAAACAAACAAACACAAAGGGGCAGGCAGAAATCGTCGTCAAAAAACAGGCAATCACGAAGAATCAAACACGGGAGGGAGTCCAGGAATCAAACACATGGGAAAACAAACACGGGAAGAAACGCTCAGAATTACGACCATGAGGAACAATAAGACTTCGCAAGGTGGCTGTGTGTGTGAGAAGCTTAAATGCAGTCAGTGTGATGAGGTGCAGCTGTGAGCGGTAATCAGTGCAGTGAGAAACAAGGAGCAGGTGAATGCAGTGATGAGTGCAGTGGCTTGTGGGGAATGAAGTCCATGATGTGTACTGCAAGAGTTAATGATGACAAGACGACCAATACGTGACAAAATGAGTGCACTTAAGACAGTAAACTGTTTATCACAATGCATGCTTTATTTTATAATAACCTTTTACAGTTTTGGAAATGTGTTTGTGTATTATTCATCATTAACATGTAGACTCATTTTGGCGATTTGTGATAAGCTTTTCACCCAAAGTTAGATGCATGCAGCACTATTAATTTTATTATTAAATAAGGCCTATTATTACATTGCATTTAGTTTGAGAGCAAAGGAATGACAACATAACCTGTACATTATTTGTTTTGTATTGCTTTTAACCTTTTTTTTAATTCAGGCAATTTTATATTTTGAAAAATATTATTAAATAAAGCAAAGCCGTTTGAACAGTACGGTGACGCATTGCTGCCACACACTTATTTTTTTTCCCACTCAGCTATGTCGTTATAACGAGATCTTTTCTCATAAAAACGACATATTTTCTCGTAAAAACGACATCTTTTCTCGTTAAAACGACATCTTTTCTCGTAAAAACGACATAATTTTCTCGTTAAAACCACATCTTTTCTCGTAAAAACGACATAATTTTCTCGTTAAAACGACATCTTTTCTCGTAAAAACGACATAATTTTCTCGTTAAAACGACATCTTTTTCTCGTAATAACGACATAATATGTCATAAAAACGATCTGATGTTCCTGTTATAGATGATATGATTATGTTATGTGAGGGAGCTAAGCGTTTGTCCACGCTGCCTTTGCCACAGTCCTGACATAAAGGAGGATGCACGCTGCTGGAGTTAGAATACACTAGCTATAGAAATACACTGTTTTAATAATTTTAATGTAATGTTTTCAATTGTAGCGGCATGTTTATTAGGATTAATCTCCAATCTGCCCTCAGACCCAGAGGATTTAAGATGATCAGATCAAAACTGTTATTTCTGAATAATCGACTCTGAGCTTGGAATATTATTTGGATGAAAGTTTGATTTTGAAATAAAATAGAAATGACAAACGGTTTGATTGTATTATGATAATAATAATTTCGTTCTGTTTAAAAAATGGACAAAATCAATGGAAAAAAAAAATCAGTTTTAGTATTTTTGTCCGTGGGTAAAAAGAGAGCTTATGCTTTAATAATTATGTTGGCGGCAATGAAAGCCACTTTTCAACTCAACCTGTCTTTACTGTCTATCGCATCATGAAGAATAAATACAAAAATACAAACAAATCTAGCTTAATTTCGTTTTTCAAAACGAAATAATAATAATAATAATAATAGTAATAATAATAATAATAATAATAATAATAATAATAATAATAATAATAATAATAATAAGCTATTATTATTATTATTATTATTATTATTATTAGGCCTATTATTATATTTTTCTTATGAATTATATTTATTTATTTCTGCTCGTATTTCGATTTGCTGTTAAATCAATCAAAAAGTTGATTATTCAGAGAATTAATAGTTTTGATTATCTTAAGATTTTATAATAAAAATAATAATACGCCTAATAATAATAATAATAATAATAATAAGCATAATAACAGTTTGAGTAGCCTATTATTATTATTATTATTATTAT